>NC_056747.1:432478230-432538230 GCF_019279795.1 Protopterus annectens | reverse complement strand
AGTAAGTTGGGACTATCTGTTTACCTTACTGAAATGCACAAATTCTCTGATGCATTTGTAAATTTAATTGAGCATTTATACAAAGGAACGCTGGCTTATATTAAGGTAGGAACATATGTTTCACAAAAATACCCATTCTTAAAGGTACAAAGCAAGGATGTCCACTTTCTCCACTATTATTCACTTTAGTAATGGAGCCTTGGGCTAATTTGATTAGAAACAGTACTGACATAGAGGGTTTTGAAATAGAAGAAAATACAACATCAAAAATTCAACTTTTGCAGATGATGTTCTAATTACATCAGCAGGATCTAATTCTTCTATGCAGTCTTTATTTGATAAAATGATGAATTTTAAAAGTATTTCTGGTTTAATATTCAATGAAGAAAAACTAAAATACTACCTATATATACACGAAAAAATACTCTCATTAGTGATTTTACTAAATATGTACCCAACTCAGGTCAGATAACTTATTTAGGTATAATACTATCTAAAGATATTAAATCTATTATATATAATAACTATAATACCTGTTTTCTTAATATACAAAATCTTTTTAATACCTGGAATAATATGTTTTTACTATGGAGGAGAGACTTACAATTATTAAAATGATAATATTCCCCAAGATTTTATACTTAATACAATCAATAATACTTTCACCTACAAAAATAACTATCAAGAAACTGAATACACTAATGTTAAATTTCTTATGGGCACCTAATAGACCTAGGATTGCATTAAAGAAACATACTAATAGCTGGTCTCAAGGGGTATTTCTTTTCCAGACTTTAATTTATATATTATCTCTTCTATTATAAAAGTTATTACTTTATTAATAGATCGGTCATATGTCACAAAATGGAAAGATTATTGGGAGCTAATTAGTATGCACTTCATGAAAATCTCCTTAACACATAAAAATATGATTATAAATAACTCCATGTTGTGGTTGCTAAAGGAATTTTGTACTTCACCTATTACACCTAAATATATGGTCTGTTACCCATTAAATATTATTATTAGTTATCGTAACTTTATATTCATGCACCCTAAGTATAGGGAATGGAATTTTATTGTATTCCCTATAATTTATACTCAGGGTATGCTTATGTCATCTACTTCTGAAGGAGCTCATTTAGCTATAGATAATAATCTAAAGTACTGGTATCAGCTGATATCTGATAATAAAGTTAAAAATCTAGATTTCTTAAAACAAGAATTTGATCTAAGAGAAACTTGCTGGTTAGAGGTTCAGATCTTTAGACAACATCTCATTGATAGAATAGATCTAATGTCTATAACAGTTAAAGAATCTATTCCAAAACTGATTGATTACTTGATAATAAATTTACAGCATAAAGTTTCTGATAAAGGTAAACTTTCATATATACATAAAATTATCAGACAAGAAACTCTTTACAATGTAGATTCATACTGGAATTATTTCACCTCTATTAATGGGGACCCACCAACTCAACAAGATAAACAATATATATTGGAATCTGCTTATAGAACTACATCTTCCATTGTCTGGAGACTTTATACATGGAAATTTTTACATAGATCTTTTATACACCTTTGATGATGAATAAAATTAATAATAAAGATAATCTATGTAAGAGATGTAATGTAGAAATTAATGCTGACTGGGCTCATATGTTTTATGACTGTATGAAGTTAAAAGAATACTGGAAGTCAATTAATGAATTTTTGCAGGCTCTTTTTACAGATAATTTCATTATTTCTAAGTCTCTTATATTATTCAACACACCTGTACCTCAATGTGTTAAAAGATTAAGCTTCCCTTGTTATGGTCTATCCTAGCAGTGGCTAGGAAAATAATAACTAGAAATTGGATTTCAGATACACCTCCTTCGTTCAATGAATTTAAAAATATTATGAATATAATGTGTCATATGGAAATAAGCACAATTAGAATGAGAACAACTAGAAAAACATCACATTTTATTGTATGGGATAATTTACAAAATTTGTTAAAAAAATTCTAATTTCAATAGCACAGTATTTTAGTTTAATTAATTGACCTGATTGTAGTGGATGTCTTTGTAAATACTTTAGTTGTTTTGTTGAATATTATAATAATACCTATTTTTAATTATTTGTATAAAATTGTTATGATATTTCTCTTATATGTTAAAACAATAAACTTGTTTTGAAAAAAAAAAAAGCAGGGCAGGAAGAATGCATCTCCATCTAGTACCTCTCAATAATGCAATTGAGGGTCTGTAGATCCCATTAGAAAACACATGCTCCATGTGGTTGTCATGCAACATCTGACGCCAAGCTATGAACTTCTCAGGAAAACCATACATCTGCATCATCTTCAACAGAAAGATCTAACACAGTATTCAAATCTTGAGATACTTTTTGGATTTTCAACAACTTTCTAATGGTGGCCGGCCCCACCATCCTACATTTAAAAAAAAAAAAAAACTCAATGATTCAGTGGAATAATTGAAGGAAGTAACTTTTTCTAATCTTCTGGACAAAATCTTTGCAAATAATTTGGCAAAGTATTTAAAAGGGAAATAGACCTGTAGTTTGATGGATTCAGATGATCCTTCTATGGTTTTAGTAACATTATGGCCTTAGCCTCAAAAACTCTTATGGAAAACATTGTACTTTAATGACCTACTTAAATAAAGCATCTATAAAACTCCTCTTTGAAACAATTCAAACCTGGGTCTTTTCCCCTTGGTAGAATGTTAATAGTCATCACTGACAGAGAGTTACTCAACTCCACCTTGGTCTGGCCAAAATTATTTTTGTGTGTAGTATATCTCCAAGAGCAAACTCCCTTATACTCTAACATCAACAAACTATTAATAACCTGATAACAATAGTGGCATTGGCACCCCTTAAAGCCAGAATGTGCAATTATGATGCTCTCTCCTTGTAAGTCTGAGATATCTTATTAGATATGATCCTCTTGGCCTAGTAATATAACATCTGTCTCTCACCCTTGTCATGTATATCCTGGAACTGAATCATCTTGTATTCATGTTAAGAGATCTAATTTAGAATAACAGATTCTTGTCATCACATGCCTGCCCCTTATAACTCCAGTCCAAAAACAATATATTGCCCTTTTATTACATCTAATTCTTTCTAGCATTCCACCCATCCCTATTAATCCACCGTAAAGATGTTAACTTCATAGGAGGCAATCACATACAAGAACTGTTTTAAATTTCAAACCACATAAATGAACAGGAACAAAAACAGGATCACCACTGGCAGGACAAAACTTCTTTAATAATAAAGCGTTCTGGTACCTCGGCTTCTTGCCTTCTGCTGGAACATTTTTACATTGCAGATATGTCCCTATATATACCATTCGACTTTCAAATAATTCAATTAATCAACATCATTCCATTACATAATTGAACAATTATATTGCTAATGAGCCAGTTGCTCAGTATTCTAGCACGTCCAGTGGTTAGTGATTGGGAATTTTAAAAGATAAACTAAACAGACTAGAGAGTAGAATGATTATCAATTTTCATACATTATGCCCTCGGGGTATGAATTTAGAAAATAATTAGAATATTTAAAATTACTGTAATCTCATAAAAAGAGTACATCATAGTTAAAGCTATTAATAGTCATAGAAAATTGGAAATATTATAATATAAAAATGTAAGAACTTTTTGGGATGCATTACAGTAAATAGTGGTAGAAAAAATGAAAGTGCATATAGTTAAGGGTTGATTAATATTATGGGTTGGGAGATAAAGAGATGCACAATGAGGATATAAATCATTTTGTATATGTGAATTTGTTAGGAAAAGGTGCTTTACATTTATATTTTTAAACTATAGTAAATCAGTTGATGTTGAATAAAGAAAGAATAGTGCACTTGGCTCTTACAAATACCCCACTGAATACCTGTGACTTATGTCACTTTAAATTTTGTAATATATGGAATTAATCAACTTTGCTTAAAAAGCGTTTATAAAGTATTTAAAAGCATTTAAAAATATTTAAAATGATTTAAAATTATAAAATGCATTTAGTATGTTTATTATATATTTTTTTTCATTGAAAACTAGCATACTCAATATATGGACTTATGAATGTGTCTTTAAATTAAATGTATTAGTCTGTTTGAAGGAAATATTCAGCAACTGGACCATTAGCAATATAATTGTTCAATTATGTAATTGAATAATGTTGATTAATTGAATTATTTGAAAGTTGAATGGTATATGTAGGGACATATCTGCAATGTAAAAATGTTCCAGCAGAAGGCAAGAAGCCGAGGTACCAGAATGCTTTATTATTAAAGAAGTTTTGTCCTGCCAGTGGTGATCCTGTTTTTGTTCCTGTTCATTTATGTGGTTTGAAGTTTAGTTCACGTTTATGTTTATGTTTGTATGTACAGTTTGCTTTTAGGAACATGGAGACCACTGAGACTTCAGAAGCCATAGCCAGTTGTTGCGGACCATGAACGGATATGTATCCTTGGGGTACCACATTGGAAGATTGTGAAATGGACAGATTCCGTACACTGGAGAGACTTATGGCCAGGGAAGTAGACATTTTCTATGATAGTAAACTGTTGGAGAAGTATGTTTCTTTAGAGATCACTCCAAGGGACCTTTGAATAGACCGGCTGCCGACTGGTGACTTTGCCGATGATGAGAGTGATGATCTGGCCGAGTGGAGGCAGGCCTGCTTGCAATGTACCATCACTTGGTTTGTGGGTCCTGATTAAAAGGAACACTCGAAATATGAAATATGAATAAACTGCAGGGGGAGATTATAACATTGCAAGAAGCACTTCAGAATGATATTCCTACACAAAGATACAAATTAATGTTTGATAAGGTTAACTGTAATGTACAGAAAGCAGAAAATAACATCACTGAGCAAAAAAAGAAAAAACTTAATAGATATATCAAAGATTTTGAAAATGGTTCAATCTATGTACATTCACGGAGAGGGCATGCTAGTATGCATCGGAAAAGCAAAAGGTCAGTGTCTGAGGCTCGTGATTCATCTATATCTTCAGGTGAACAATTTTCAGGGAGAAAAAGTGTCTCCTTTGAAGAAGTTAACTCAGACGAGTCTCTGAGTTCAAAAAACGCTATGGAAGGGCAAGTACAAGTACAGCAACAGCAACAAACAAAAACAGCAAGGGGAAAAGGCAACGGAAGAAACAAAGTAAGATTCAAATAAATATGTTTCTTGGAAATGACTCTCATGTTCCCGTTTCTTCTCATAATGTTTGTAATATTATTTGTGACGTAAATAGTGTGCATTTGATATCTAAGACAACTGAAAAACTGCATGAAGCATGTAATAGCTTTGGAGAAAAGGGGACAGTCTAGCTTAAATGAAAATGTGAATAGTAGATGTTTAAATAAGCTGCGCATCTCTCATAGTACACAGGGTAATGAAAATAATTTAAATAGAGCTCAAGATAATAGGAATGTTGAATTGCTCACAAATGTTTTTCATCTTACTAGTGAAGTAAACAGTGAAGTAAATAGCGTGTCTTTGATGCCCAAGACATTTGAAGGGCTGCATGAAATGTGTAATACTTTTGGAGAAAAGGGACAGCTTAATTTAAACGAAAATGTGAACGGCAGATGTCCAGAGGAGTTGCACATTTCTCACAGCACAGAGGGTAGTGGAAATAATTTTAACAGAGCTCAAGATAATAGGAATGTTGAATTGCTCACAAATGCTCGGGTCGATGAAATTGAAAGTAGTGCCATGAAAATTATTAATCTTACAAATGTTAATATCTCTGATGTTGCTGAACAGGTTTTGCTCAGAGGCACAAAATTTGTACTCACTAGAATTCCATCTTTGGCAGACATGATTACTGATGTCAAGAAATGTTGTTGTACGTTAAACCTCAAAGTATTTTTTTCACACTAGAAAAGAAATGTCATCTGTAGATGTAGAAAATACTAATGTATCTTCTGATGAAGATGATTTATTGAATGTAAGCATTTATGAAAATGAAATGTTTGAAATGTGTGTTGGTTTGGGTGAAGGGAATCAAAATAATGTTGTAGAAAGTAATATTTCATCAGAACCATTTGTCACAGGATATGGATGTCAGGAAATGCCCAACTTGAACTCAGATAGCAAGTTTATGCCCCCTAGGAGTAGTCAAGCTATTAATGTTTTTGAAAATTTAGTGTTTTAAAAAAGTGGAGAATAGTTATAGTCCGTTTGTAAAGAAGCTTGAATCTTATAATTTGAGTAAGGCAGAGTGCATGGCCTTGCAGGAACTCAGATCAAATATGAATGGGATGGTATACAAAATGGCTGACAAAGGAGGTAATTGGGTAGGCATGAGTATGACACACTATGATGAAATGGTTTCAAATATACTATCTGAAGATGGTTATTATGTTAAATTGCAATATAATCCTTTGCATAGATTTTCAACAGAGTTAGAGGAAATATTGGAACGTGGAGAAAGGTTTGTTTTTTTAAAACATAAGGATGTTAAAAAATTGATTGTGAAAACTCTTAGACATCCATTTATGTACGCCATTCCCAAATCCAATCATTTCAGGAATAGGATCTTTCTTAGAAAATGTTAATATTTTCTTGGATTTTCATTTCAAAACACATCTGATAACCATACCCTCAAGTTAAAAATACTCAGCAGATTTGTGAAGAACTGCTGAATTTGGAATGGAAAGATGATTACTTTTGGGCAACTGTAGATGTCACTGCTTTGTATTCTAATATTAATAGAAGATGGGGTATGGAAGCAATGGCTAGAAAATTAGGGGAAGGACCACATTCCGCTTTCTTGTTGAGTTTACTGGAATTTAGTCTTACCCATAACTATTTCATATGGAAAAATGATTTTTTTCTGCAAACAAGGGGAACAGCGATGGGGGCAGCTTTTACCCCATCGTATGCTATCATTTATATGGGCGATTTTGAAAACCAGTTCATGACATTACAAGACTATTATGTGAGAAATGTAGTATACTATAAGAGATACATAGATGACTTACTGTTTATTTGTAAAGGTGATCAGGCTGAATTTGCAGAATTTATGGAAACGTTAAACAACAATGCACATGGATTGAGGTTTACTTGGAACATTGGTAGGGAGAATATACAATTTTTGGATGTCGTGTTTTATATAAACAATGACAAAAAGGTACAGCACAAACCATACAGAAAACCCACAGCAGTCAATGTTTTGTATGCTACCAGCATGCATCCTCCCCATTTGATTGAATCATTACCTTATGATAAATTCAAAAGAATTGTCATGAACACTTGATTTAAAGGGAATCAACTTGGATGAAGTATACATGAGGTTAAAGAACAGAGGTTTTGATGACCATATACTACAGAAAGCAAAGAACAAGGTCATAGACATTGGTGGAGTGAAGGAGAAGTTTGGTCCCAACCATTATGGAAGAACAGTCAGAGATAATTTAGAAGAAAGTAGGGGTGAAGATGAGAAATTGTTTTTTGTTACTAGATACTCTGATTTTTCTTCCATACTGAAGAAAATTGTCAGGCAAATCTGGAAAATTGTCTGTGAGGACATTTCCATTGGCACACTGTTTCCTAATCATATATTTTTTACAGCAGGTATAGTAATTTAAAAGAGATGTTAAATAGAAAAGGTCAGAACCAAATTGTTTGAATAAAACAGGTAAAAATGTTGGGACTTACTGCTGTGGAAAATGTTCTATATGCAACTGTGTTAAAAGTTTTAGATGGGAGGTTGTATAGGGCCAGAGTTTACTACAACTGTAACAGTGGAGCTGTGTATATAACAGGTTTTGACTGTGATCAAACCTCGTGGTATATCAGTCAAGAACTGTATCAAACCCTTTTAAAGCACTCTCATAGTCTGCCTAGTTTTCAATAATAGGGGGTCAGATTTCCATTGATGAAAGTATAGGCCATCTATTTCATGTTGATGCACAAAAGAAATTACAGCTTAGTCTGAATAGACACCATCAAGGTCCTATACACCAAGACCGGAGGGGCTAGACAAAACTCCATTCAACAAGCAACTCCATCAGTAAAGTCATAATGATTGAATTGAAAGGCTCTCCAAACATCGAGCTGAAAATCCTCCATTAAAATAATGAAGCTCCCAGACAAACCTAGGTGATCATACCACATTCAATGGATTTCTATCAATTACCAGTCCATAACAATGTTAAAGTCAGCCCCAATAATTAGTCCTACAGAGGGCTTAGACATTCTAAAACTTATCCATAGTGAAATGTCATCGTTATTTGGTCTATAGAGATTTCCCAGGACTAAGTGCCCCATGAAAGTTTGTATGAAGCACATGATCCATCTGCACTCCCATTCTCCTTAAGAGTGCTAATCACTGACAAACCCATGGCATTCAAATGA
This sequence comes from Protopterus annectens, assembly GCF_019279795.1. Taxonomy (NCBI): domain Eukaryota; kingdom Metazoa; phylum Chordata; order Ceratodontiformes; family Protopteridae; genus Protopterus; species Protopterus annectens. The sequence goes on along the minus strand of NC_056747.1, from coordinate 432,529,836 downwards.
GAAACAGGAGCTCCTGCAGGCAAAGGTCGAATAAATCCACAGCAAAGTATAATACAAAAAGAAGACTTCGACCAATACAGCAACGAGCAGCAAAAAGCAGCATAATAAAAACAAACTAAAGTAGAAATAAAACAAGAATTTTAACAAGAAAAAGATAAGCACTTCTGTGAAAGACCACTTTCTCAGACCTTAATACAAGATAACAGACTACAACCCTTATCAAGAGAGCTGTACCAATCAACACACAGAAATCTAAAAATCAACTAATAAAAACACATATAGCAGACACAATTTAAATATGACATCAATAGTGACATCTGCTGCTCATTCATAAAACAAAGATGATGAACCAATAAGTTCAATGAAGTAGGCCACTCTTACGAAGCACCGGCCTTAAAGAAATACTGTCATTTAAACCAAGTTTAACATTGGCTTGCAGTTTAATAATCTGCTCTCTTCACTCCATCTTATTCGCAATATCAACACCCCGTAGATCCTCAGTTAACATTTCAAGGATAGCAAATTCAAACAATGAGCAGCACCACATCCCATAAAATGTTTTGCTAAAGCATTAGCCATCCTCTTATTTCTGATATCCCCTACATGTTCCAAAATCTTGTCTTTCAGCATCCTATTTGTTTAGCCAACATAGTAAGAGTCACATGCTTAACACAAAGCCAAGTAAACAATGTTGCTGACAACTGAGGATCTACGAGCTAGTGCTTCGTAAGCGTGGCCTACTTCATTGAGCTGACTGGTTCCGAAGCTTTGTTTTATGAATGAGCAGCAGATGTCACTATTGATGTCATATTTAAATTATGTGTCTGCTATATGCATTTATATTGGTTTGTTTTTAGATTTCTGTTTGTTGATTGGTACAGCTTTCTTGATAAGGGCTGTAGTCTGTTATCTTGTATTAAGATCTGAGGAAGCAGTCTTTCGCAAAAGCGCTTACCTTTTTCTTATTAAAATTCTTGTTTTATTTCTACTTAGTTTATTTTTATTATGCTGCTTTTTGCTGCTCATTGCTGTGGTGGTAAAAGTCTTCTTTTTGGAATAAACCCATGGCATTATCTAGTAAAATAGCTACTTCACACTTTGAGCTCATAGCACATGGAAAATGCTTATAAGCCTTCCAATACATCAAAGACTTAGATTCCATTTTGTGTTTGACTTTGCTCTCCATCAGAAAAATGACTGGTGACTTAAGATGTTGTAGGGTCTTAAAAAATGCCATGATTTTTATGGCTATTGACATACCCTTAACATTTCAGGAGAAAAATTAATAGCTCCAAGTAGCACCACTCTTGAAGATTCTTTGCTTCACTTGGGCAACAAAATAGTCAGTAACTGACCCTTTCGTATGACTGCCACTTACAGAGCTCTTTTGCCTGGCCAGTAATGTGTCTACACTAACTGCAGATGTGAATACCTTCTGTTAATAACTAAAGGCAAATGACTACCAAGTAAAAAACAATCCTAAAAAAATCTGCCTTAGAATGGCCATATAGAAGGCAGGAAAACTGAGAAGGTGAAAGCAATGTATATGCCTACCTCTAGCAAAGAGTCTGCTACATTGCCTAAGGCTGTTATGCTAGTTTCCCAAAGTTTAGACTCCAAGAGACAACACCACCTACACCCTCATCATCTACATGATGGCTTTACTAGAGACTTCGTACACTAAGACTGAGACAAGGAGATGTGCCACTAATTGTACATCCATTCATGACTACATAGAACCAGTAATGGCAGAATAGGGTCAGTGAGGGATGCTCCAGTTCTGGCATTCACCAACTAACATCAATAAGTATATATCAACAACAATTAAACATATATATCATCGACAACTAAACATCCTACCTTTGCATCCACACCCATGAACAACCAGCAGACTGTCACCTTCAATGCCAAACCTGAAAAGGTGAGATACTAATGTCTCACAAGTATGTGATCATGCACAAGGATTAGGTCCAGAATCTTCTGTAGTAGCATCTACTAGGTCAAGCCAGGATATTCCAAGTGATCCTCTTCATTCATGGTTATTTTTGAACTGGAAAACCATCTGAATTTGGAGATCATCTTTAGAATCTGAAGCATTTCTCTGGAGCAGCCCAAGCCTCTTACTGAGCATTAACAATTCAGGAAACAAGTTCTGCATGGGTGAGATCTCCAATCCCTGGGTCTGGAAAATTCTCTTCCCTTTATTTTTTGATTATTTTGTTTTAAGAAGGAAATAGATGATGACCTATTTCTTTCCTTGTTTATAGGACCTGGCATTTCTTAACATCTTATGTTATCTGCAATTTGGAGTCCAGTCCTTTAAGGGATTGGTTAGCCTCTCTAGGAGAATAGAATTTGGATTTAACAGACCTTTTTTTTTCAAACAGAGTGTAGTAAGAAAACAAAGGTTCACCACCTAGCATAAATCCCTAAGTACATAAATATAGCAATGTTTCCTTCCTCTCAGCACACAAGTAACACTACAGTCAGGTGCGGTGCGGACCTTACCTGACTAGTTTACATTCCTTGCCCAATTCTCTAGATTTATGAAGCATTGTTGCCTTGTTATTCTATGTCAGGCACTTAAAGATAAAATGGAGAAAAGATTGTTACTCCAAGTTCTGCGAATAATTATATGCGCTTTTTCTGCCACAAGTGCTGCTGAAGTGCCCATTAATTTGGAAACTCCTTCCTAATTAAAAAAATTGGGTCTGTCTTCTAAAGATTTTCAGGGAGCGCAATCACCCTTAGATTATTCCAACAAGCCCTGTTTTCCAGGTCATCTAATTTAAGTTTGAACCTTTGGGAGTCTAAATGTAGTTGCTGGATGCTGCTTGAGTGTGAGGTTGTAATGGCACATTATTCTGAAAGCTCCAACTGCTGTTTGGCTATGGCCTCACTAATGGACTGTAACTGAAGATCACTCAAGTCTGTCACTGACTTAATGTGCTAAACATCCATTTCTGTGGTTTTAGTCAGATTTCACAGCCCCTCCAGCTTGACTGAAACATTCTTCAGTGCCTCCACAACATTGTTGGAGTTTCCCACCATGCTGTAAATAGTACACTAGCTTCTTCCAGCATGGTCATAAGAACTGACGAGCTATGCAATCACCCCCATACACTCAACACATTCTGATATGCACTGCTAAAGGTAAGATCCTTAAAGCCCTTTTCTGTCTCCCACTACACCTGGTTATTATGAGGAATGGTAAGAAAACACTTTTTTTTTAAGCATCTTTATTAAATCCCATTTTAGACGAGAAAACACACCATAGGAAATTTTTTTCATGCACTATACAAATATGATTTTTTAACAATAATTCACTCCAACATTAATCACTCAGTTTTTGCCTTTTCATAAACGTCATTCCAACTGAACTTTTTCATGCATTGTTCCCACAAATTACATTTATTTCTAAGTAATTTGTTCCTGTAATTTTCTAAAGATTCCACCTCCATTTCTTTTATCTCCTTTACAATATTCAGTACTTCATTTATAGCTGGTTTAGATTTTAATTTCTATTTTCTAGTAACTGCTTTTTTTTGGCAAGCAATAACCAACTTACTGTTTAGACAAATAAAAATGGATATGAGAGTGTTAAGATAAAGATCATCTGTGGTAGAGGTTTTAGTTGTGGCTAAAACAGAAATTGCTGTTATAAAAGGGATAATTAATAAGGCATATGGAATATAATATGATAACTATAAGAATTTATTACAGGAGGTTAGAAAAACTGGAAAGAGAGAACAGAAAGCAGCGTACAAAAGAGCAAGCAGACAACAGCTGTATGGATCCCAAGCATGCAACAATATTAAAAATGTTACAGATTTTGGCATGGAAGTGTTTGCAGAGCTATTTTAATACCAAAAGCAAAATTCAGAGAATTTTTCCTCAGATAGCAAATGCTGTAGGTGTGCCGGGAGAGAGAGATGTAACTGTAAATATATCTTCTGGGAATGTATTGAGTAGGCTATTTTAAAATTGCCTACATGATACTTTGTCAGAAATGTTGGGGGAGCAAATCATTATAACTAAGGAAATTGTAGTTTTGAGCTGACATATTGGATATGAATTATCTAGACAAAGAAAACACATTTACTAGGAACATAGGGCATTGCATCAACATGATCAGTGCTCCCTTTTCCACGTGCACTTCCTAGTGAAGCATTAATTGTTCTTTGTGTATATGGCATATGCATGCTCTCAAATCCTCTGTGACAGCCACCTAGAAGCTGTCCCAAGAAGTACAAGTAGCAATGCGCACAATAGCTTTTTGGTGAACCAAGAGACATTCCACTATCTGTCAATGTAACAGCAATAATGTTTTAATATTATTTAAAACAAAGACATGGAAAATGTCATTTGTTTTGTCACTAATATTAAAGACTTGAAGCTCTCTTTTTATCCACATTACCATGCCAAATGTGTGCCTCTTTAGAGATGAAGAATATCTCAGTCTCTATTTTGAACACCTTAAAAAGGAAAAGAGCACAACCTTATTTGCATTCTCACATTAACTTACACATCATCACAATCTCAACAAATGTTATAATTACTCAATCATCGTACTCATCCACCATTTTGGAAAAGATCTTGGAAGGATAGTACTTAAACAACTTCCTACTTATCTAAACAACTGTTGTCTTCTTACTGGCATAACTTGATTTTGAGTTAAATATTTATACCTTTCAATGACAAAGTCCTTTGGGTTTCATAGGAGTTCGTTACCAGGGAGCATGAGGTAGCACATTCATTACCTAAGAATTCAAAGTGCTTTAAGACTGGAGATGGGGTAGGGTGGGGTGTCAAGTGTCTGCTCCCAGTAATCACCAGTTTAAAGTAAGTAAGGATCTAAAGAGGGACAAGGAAAATATTAGAGCTACGAAAGTTAGTTGGACTGGCTTTATGTTCAGCATAACCCATGCTCTCCTCATTGCAACTGTTACTCAGGTTGCACAGATCTGAGCAGTTAAAAAGAAGCTTACAGAAGCAATTTAGACAAAATGGGACTGGATAAGTAACTCAACAATGTTCCAAGAAGGTATCCTTCCTGTAATATAATAAAGACAGAATTTCTAATCTTGTGCTACTTATTGTAAATATTACTTACAGCAGAGCAGCACTCAACATGGCTCTGTGCAGTAAATAAGACAGAAGAAGACGAAGAAAAACTGAAATCTGAAGTCCAAGTACGCTAAATCATTCAATCATCTAACTCTCAATTACATCAAATCACAACTGATTCTAAGATGGCTTCTACCACTGGCCAAGCAGATTCATTCATGACAGTGATTTAAATGGAACATAAGAGAATTAAAACCATACAGGTACAAACAGCTAAAGTGTTAACTGCAATATTAGGCAATGTACTATTGGATGAAAATGACTGAAGCGCAGACCTTTCAACCTCTTAGATCAGGAAATCTGGACAAAGCCTAAAATAATGGGGGATAAAGGCACAAAAATAAGGACAGATTTTAAATATTGCTGTTATGAATTTAGAAAGTTGTTAGAACAATAGGTTTTATGTTAGCAAGCAGTATCCGAAGACTGTAAAGTCTGGAACTCAAATTTGTATCATTACTTAGTGACTTGGAACTCAAATTTGTATCATTACTTAGTGAGTTCAATTCCTGCGGTGGTGGTGCTGCAGTAGCGTTGTCGCCTCATAGCAAGAGGTTGTCCCGTTCGATTCTCAGCTAGAGCGTCTTCTGTGTGGAGGCATACGTGAATGGGGCATGCCTTCGTTGAAGGTGGTGCATCAGGGCTGGTAACCTGGTACGTAAAAATCCACTACCAATCATTAGTGGACCAGAGTTCCGCTGTGGCGACCCCTAACCAGGAAAAGCCGAAAGACACAAACAAACTTAGTGACTTCAATCCTCAGTTATTTGCCAGAAAACCACAGCTCTTAAAAGGAACACACCAAAAATATGAGGCAGAAATCTGGACAGGTGAGAGATATGCTAGAGTGGTACACAAAAACTACAGGTAATGCAAAAACAGCTTAAAATGCCTAAACATAAAACGGTATAAAAGTATAACAGGCAATGCAAAGCAGCTGAAAATGAGTGTAATAGCTAACAACTTAAATGCAAGTAAAGAGAAAGTACTTTCCTGGCTTTTTTCTCTCTTTTCGGATGTAGCAGGTAAACAATTAGGGAGACTTGGCTCACTATTTGCAGTCTATTTAAGAAGACAAAAGGGTGTGCTGGAACCCAAACAGTAAATATAATAAAAGAGACAAAGGAACCAATGAAAACTAGCTGAAATTTGAAACTCACATGCTTTAAACACCTGCAGCAATTTGTCTTATTCTCATTTAGATCAAATCACAACTGGTTTTAACATGGTTTCCACCATCCCGGGTGAAACAGATCAACTCAAGTATGCTTTATATGATTTAACAGTTGCCGTTACACTGAGCAGAAGAAAATAACCTTATGTGCGAAAGCCAAAATTTTATACCTAAAGGCTAAAAATACTTGCATTCGGGAAAGAAAGTAATATAAAAAAATCATGTTTTTTGTATGTACTACTCTTGTGAAGGAAAAAAAAAAGCATTGTGAAAACAAATAAATGACATTTTAGTACTGTTGTCCATTTTATGATTATATATTTAATCTATACTATCTGATTCAGGCTCTTTTAGTAACAGTTAGGTGTGTCCTGCAGAGATCAGAGAGCATTGATCTCATTAAGCATGGTACTTACAAAATACACAAGAAATACCTTGGTTGCACTATCTCAGCTTGTATCCTTAAGCAGTATGCTGCATTACAAAATAATGCAGAAAAATATTTACTTTAGCTTTTCTTTGCTGGACACTTAGTGTCCAAAACCTGTCAACTCCAGTGGACTATTTAACAGAACACATCACTGACAATGACGCATTCATGAATTATTTTACCTTCCTTTGTCTGAATAAGTTTCTCTGCCTCACTTTCCCCATCTGTGGGATCTCTGCATCCTCCACGATACTGACAATTAGCACTGCATAGGTAGGTGGACGTGCAATATTTATCACATTAAAATTCTTTATAGAGCCCTCATTCGCTGTCCCCTATTCATTGACCTTTCTATAAGACTTTGCTTCTTGCATTAACTATGACTCTGATTATCCCAAGTCTAATTTCCACATTAACATCAATTAAAAGCCAGTAGCTAAGTCTTAATCTCTTGAGTTCTGTAGGAGTCTTTGAATTTTGGGCTTGACAGTCAGAGGACTTCACTGTAATCAGATTACCATTTTGTTCTCAGTAGTTCTACCACAATTAAACAATTACGCTTAGTAAATGCAACATTTCTTCAGACTTTCATATGGCATAAATTATCCTTTTATGTTCAGAAATGCTGTGCATCCACTCTGTTTTCACTTTTTCATCATAGTTCTAATTCCTCATGGCTTAGAAACAGCTTTACTACCCTTGGCTGAGTGTAAACTGGATAATCCTGCATCCCATTGAGCACCATTTCATGTTCCCCCTTCTCCAACTAATGAGTCACTTCAGTGTTGTTTTCTAGCAGCTATAGTGTATATTTGGCTTCTCCTTTTTATACACAGCTCATTGGCCATGAAGTTAGTGTTTTTGAATAAGGGAGTGTTAGAGAAGTCCTCAAAAGGAAAGTACATGGTGTGTTTCACTCCTCCAAGATATATACTACTATGATACTACTACTACTATTATCATTACTGTTACTTAATTCAAGTATTCATCTATTTACTTCACCTGGTTGTACCTTTGTCCCGGGTTGATACAACAGGTCCAAGATGAAACAATAGAAAGTAGGATTAAAGAAAAAAAAACACGTGTTATCTGTATATTTATTTTCAACCTGTACTATCATTTTTTAGTACCTTTAACTACCTTTTCTCCATGCCATCTTGCTCTGTATATACTATTTTCCATTTATTGTTTCACTCATACCATCATCGCTAACACATACAAACTTCATTTTACTTATTTGTGGTAAACTAGAATACAGATTGCTTTACCTGGAACAACCAACATTCTTTTCCCAAATATTTTTATTAAAGTTTATATATTCAAAAATAAAATTATGACATTTAAGATATATAAAACTACAAGACAAAAGGGACAATCAAACAATGAGAAACAGAATATCAGGAACACAACAAAAGCAACTATTTACAAGAGTGTCTACTATACAATAAGAATTATAATAAATTACAAAAGTTAACATTTATTATATAAGTATTAACGATCATTTATTTAGCAGTTATTTAAATTTCATCCTAGAGCTGTATGAAGAGGAAATTCTGGTTGTTCTTGTTTTGATTGTTACAAGTTCTATATGACAAACTTCAGTTGTAAGATTTTTAAATTCATTCAAGGTTGGCAAGATGACAAATGTCCGTATTAAGATTTTTAAATTTATTCAAGGTTGGAGTAGATTCATTTTTCCAGTTACTGGTAATGACTTTCCTTGCTATTGCTAATATACTCCATAAAAGTGGGTACTTTATTCTTTAGACACAAGTAGGTACTGATATAATAAATACAATTAGTGATTTAATTAAAATAAATGTATCATTAAATAAAGCCTGTAACAAAAGATTAATATTATCTTAGAATGGTTTAATTACAGCGCAATCAAAAAACATGTTGCCAATCAGCTTTAAAATTTGACATCTCCAACATTCTACTTTCTTATTGCACATTAATTCAACTCCATGTGGAGTGATAAAAGCTCTATGCATGAATTTCCAAGATAACTATCTTCATTTTAGTGAAAAAGTTGTTTGCTCTGATTATAACATTATTTTTCCTCATCTTCAGTTGATGATTTATTATCAATAAAATTAAAATATTCCCATAAACTAAATATATAATATTGAGTTGGATTTTATCCACTTTATGCAATTTGAATAACAGTCATTTCCCTAGTGTTACATTAAAATGATTAAAAGATTAATAGGTTTATGGATAGAATTTCTAACAGCTGGATGCATTGTTTTTTTTTTTTATATTCATCAAGTGAAACCAATATATAAATTTCTTCTGTTTAAGAGTTCTCAATGGTGATGAGTTAAATTCAGAGATACTATTCTGAGTATAGGTTATAGGAAAGAGGAGAAAAATCCATGCTTTGTATTCTGCATTTCTCTGCAGATAAAATTTCTAAAGGATGCCATTATCGTGGAGAGATACAGGATAAATTGATTGGCAATTCCCAGTTAGGGGTCGCCACAGCGGAACTCCGGTCCACTAATGATTGGCATTGGATTTTTACTGTGCTGAGTTGTCAGCCTGATGCCCAGCCTTCAAAAAAGGCACACCCATTCATTCACTCACGTACCTGCATGTCTTTAAAAGTCACTTGACCATGGGGAGGACATACAGACTCAACACAGAAGGCGCTCCAGCCTAGAATCAAATGGGAGAACCTCTTGCTGTGAAGCGACAATGCTAAATGCTGCACCACCATGGCCTAATATTCTTTAATATTAAATGATGGTGTAAATTTGTCAAATAAGTGGATGTAAGACAATCTTTTCTTAAAACTCTTTCCTTCTAGCTTTGTAGTTGATATTTAACCACAGAGAGAGAGATTGGATTGATGAAAGGGAGTCTGGTAAACCAATGCCACCAACAGACCAATCTATAAAGTGATGATTTAAAGCTACTCTGGGCTTGTTAGGATGGCAAAAAATCTCAGGATTAATGAGTTGAACTCTTTTATACTATTTTTAGGGTGGGAGAGCTAGAGATTGAATTATGTATAACATTTTTGACAGAGTTGTTGTGTCTTTCGGTTTATCCCAGTTAGGGGTCGCCACTGGTCTGCTAATGTTTGGTAGTGGATTTTTACGTGCCGAGTTACCAGCCCTGACGCACAACCTTCAATGAAGGCATGCCCATTCACGCATACCTCCACACAGAAGTGTCTCTTCCATAGTGAAAAAAAACTTGTTCCATTTATTAATAAGATTCTTTATAGAAGTTATGATATTGTAGATGTCTGTTAAGGTTATCCCCAAATAATTAAGCTTTTTGTCTTCTACAATATATTTACAAAACCTTTTTTTTCCATATCATATTTATTAGAGTTTATAGGTAGAATTTTTGTTTTATTATCATTAAAGCTTTCTGTTGCATTAAAGACAGCAGAGAGAGATCTACTGCTTTTGTTCACGTTCATAAGAATGTCATCAAATAGTTGTATTTTGGAATTTAAATACGTGTTTAACTTTATGCCTTTAATATCTGAATTTGATCTTAATGTAATTTGTAAATGGTTCCATAATTAAAGAATAGTGGTGACAGAGGACATCCCTGTTTAGTTCCTTTGGTAATCCTAATAGACACTGAAGTATAAGGGCCTACTTTATTTAAGCATAAGAATTTTCATAAAGGAGCTTAATAAGATTTAAGAAATTATTTGAAAAATTATATTCCTCTAAAACTAATAGAAGATAATTCCAATTAACTGAGTCAAAGGTGCTATTAATGTCTAAACGTATTAGTGTTAAGCTATCTGTTATACTATTAGCATAATTTATTATTATTCACATTCTTTTAATATCACAGGAGTTCCTATTTATTGTCAAACCATTTTGGTCATTGTTGATCAGAAATGGCAAAACTGCTGAATTCTGCTAGCATGGATAGCCATAAATATTTTATAACTGATGTTTAACAAGAACAATGTGTAACATCTGTTTATCAGCTTTTAAGACTGGAGAAATAAGGGTGCATTTCCAATAAGGAGGAACATTTATTAGACCTTTGACTATGGAGAAAATTTTGAGCAAAATATGTAAGGCATCTTTAGGCATTAGTTTATAACTTTCTGGTATTATACCATCATTATCAGGAGCCTTATTGGGTTTTAGTTTATTAATTTGAGCTGCAAGTTCAAATATTAATACTGACCTATTAACTATTTTCATCTGGTCTTCAGATCATTTGTTTTTAGTAGTATTTCTATTAAAAGATACAATAACTTCTTGTGACTCCATTGTTGGTGTATGTGGATTGATTTTATTAAAGTAAGATCTAAATTCTCTAAGAAGGTCCTCTGTTTCTATAACCTTTTTTTACTATTTTGGGAATATCACTCTTTAGTATGGTTGGATTTAATTAATTTCATTCTTGTAGCTTGTGCATGAATTTTGGATTAATAGAATAGCTAATTATTTTAATCCTTTCTAGATTTATCATAGATTTATGATTTAAGATTTCTAGATATTTACAATTCAAAGTGTTAATTCATTTTGCTAAATTGGAATTCCCTTTTTGACTAATTTTAGCCACTGCAGTGGTGGTGCTGCGGTAGCATTGTCACTCACAGTAAGACGTTGTGCTGTTTGATTCTCAGCTAGAGCGTCTTCTGTGTGGAGACATGCATGAATGGGTGTACCTTCGTTGAAGGTTGTGCATCATGGCCGGCAACTTGGCACATAAAAATCTACTGCCAATCATTAGCAGACCGGAGTTCCGCTGTGGCGACCCCTAACCGGGAAAAGCTGGAAGACTCAACAACAACTAATCTTAGCCACCCTTTTTTGACTATCTAATTTTAGCTTATCTATTCTTTCTTGCAAATCAATCAGTTCTTTATCCCATTGCTTTACTTTAGGGTATACCAACTCATGATTTACCATAGAGATATGCTTTTAAAGCATTCCATATGCAAATCTCTGAAATATATTCTGTATAATTAATTTCAATAATGGTCTGAACTTCCTTATTAAAGAAATCTTTGAAATCTTTCAAGTTGGTTGTATAGATAGGTATCCTTTAATGGGAATATTATTAAAGTTTAGAGTTAACTCAAAAGTTATTGCATTCTGGTCAGAAAGTGGACAAGAAACAACTTTAACCTTAACTAGTATAGTGATTAAATCATTCAAAATATATACACTATCTGAGTGTGATCCATGTATGTGAGAAAAATTGGTTAAGAAGAGTGATTCTAGCTCTGAATATTCATTGTTATCCTTAATATTAAATAATTCTATGGAATCTGTTAATGCTTTTGCTAAGGCAGGTATACTTCATTTTCTGGTGGTATTAAAATCTGCCTTTTGAAATTTGAAAAACCTCATCTAATTGATGTTTAACCATTTTAATTCCTATTTCAGGGATCTAATACACGTTAATGAAGGTATATAATTTTCTTTTGATTTTTAGAGTTACTGAACAAAACTTACCTTTATTATCATTATAAATACGTAGAATGTTAGGTGCAGGTAAAGACTTTCTCCACAAAATAACCACCTTTCTTTTTTTCTGATTTTATTATGACTATATAACACAGTATAATTTTTAGTATTAAGTCTATGTCTTTTTGTAATAGATGTGTCTCCTATAAAAATATAACCTGAGAATTAAATAACTTTAGAAACTTAAGTTACCCCTCTTGCAACCATTGTTTAATCCATTAATACTGATGGAAATATACTTTAGATATGTCATTCAATAAACAAGACAAAAATACACATGATTTCCTCAAAATTCCAGAAATATGAAATTAACAGTGGATCACTCCCAAAATTTTTGAACTGCATATTAATAAATATATGAACAATAAGACTGAGATTACTGACACTATACTTGTTAATAACAATTGTAGATACTAATAAACAACATATTTCAAAAGAGATTTAACATAAACCTCTATTACCCATCTTTCCCCTCATGGAGTCTAATGCTAATAGTTTGAATAGTGAATCTATCCAAACATTCCCACCCAGCAAAAAAGTATGTCCAATACCTCTCTACTACAATTAGTACAGTATGATCATTTAAGAGGAAGAAAGTTAAGCAATTAAAAACTTCAAACATAAAAAAACTCAATGAAATTTTAACCAGTTTCTAGTTTATAAAATCACTCGTCTGTATTTTAAATGAAAGATGTAAAAATTATACAATAATGAGGACCCTATATCTATTATCTACACGTCACCACTAAGAGTACTATATGAGGTAGGCAAAGTCAGGAGAAACACAAAAATGGACAATTAGCTAGTTTATAAATGAGACAGAGATCTTAACATCAGAGAAGCACAGTAAGATATGGTGAAACAGATGGAGAGACGGTTAGTATGGCATTGTAGTACATGAAATTGCAAAGTCATGTTTGCTGTATATTATGCATTTCCTAGTTAAATAAGACAAAAACAAAAACAAATATGACCTCTATATAAAAAGAAGTCAAACATATAAACATTAAACATATTATATATAGGGTGTTGATGAAGGGCATAATCACCAAGATAGCCATTCAACTTCCTAGTAGTAATTACATATAAGTAGCGTTAATGCTTCAGCCAAAAAGTGTAGATATAAAGTATGGCAATTTTTCTAGAAAAGTAAAAAATATATGCATAACCAATTTAATAGTGTACTCCAAGTGATAATGCTACACTGAATAGGAAGATCAGCACTTCCTGAAGAACTAAACATTACTACTATCATCTATAACATAAAAGATTCTCTGCATTTTTAAAAACTTCCATTTGGTCTCTAAACTTGACATTTAATGGCACAGTTACATTCAACACAGCCTAACATAAAATGGTAAACTATAGGTCTCACTGTGTAATATTATTAGAAAACTTTGGCTCAGATGTTACACAAATATACTTTACATATTATATGGGGTCTATATTAAATAATCGAAGAGGCATTAAAGTGAATGCCTCTTCATCAACCCTTAAAGAGTGAAGCAGCAGTTACCCGAACGGCCAAATCAATGATTTTTTTTCCTAGGAAAAAAATTGCTTGGCCATCATAGGTTCATAACTTCAAAGGTGTGCACTAGGCTAATGGCCCTGGAGCCTTTACAAAGCCTAGACCATAGGATTACCCTTGCATCGTGCCACCTGACCTTAGTTCCCAGTGCCTCTGTCAAGTAGAGCCACTGGAGTGATCCCTGGGGTGAATTTTCTATTTCCTATCCACTCAACAAGATTTCTCTTGAAGAGGGACAGTCAGCATGAATTTGCCCTTTTCCCCACTGTAGTATGATCTTGGAGTTGCTATATTTAGTTAGGGGGGGTGTGAGGGTGAAGCCCCCCCCCCCCATTGAGGGATGTGGAGGGGTGTGAAGCCTCCCACTTTGAGGTGTTCTTAGTGATGTTTCATTTCTGGCCAGATTAGTGATTTTTTTCCCTAGGGAAAAAATCTCTGATTTGGCCATTTGCATAATTGGCGGTTCATTCTTTAGGGGTTGATGAAGAGGCACTTGCTGTAATGCCTCTTCAGTTAGATAATATAGACCCATTATATATACATACATATTCTGATATGGAAAAAGTAATAGTTTGTGTCTGAATATGCTTGTGAGTCAGAAAACTATGTCAAGCTCAAACTAATATGTCTTAGTTGCAAAGGTCTAGGGAAACACAAAATGATTCATTATTTATTTTCCTTCTTCCCCAATACTTTCTTTCCCTTATTTTCTTTCACTTCCTATTAGTTTTCTCTTTGATTTTCCTATCTTTTTTAAATAACCTATTGACTCTATAGCAAAAAGACAAGAGACTGCATATGCATGTGTATGCATACATATGAGCATATGGGTGTACAAAAAAGCAATAAAAAATAGCAGTTTTCACAGCTAACTTACATTAAAGAGAAAATTTTGTCCTGGATCTACTCTGTGTGGTGACTCAGAATCCTACCATTATTTAAACATGCCTGACAAGTATCTGACTACATCCAACTACTGATCCCAGCTGAATTTCAAAGTGAAGAATTATAAAATGGCACCTTTAAGTTCTAGAGTGTACTGCTGCCCTTTAACCTATCATGTTAAATGTAAGACCCATCCATATCCTTCTGGCATTATTGCTGAAGCTCATCTGTAAATTATCACTTAACAACCACAAGAAAAATCACGCAACCTTGGTGGGAAACTAATAGGATTCTACCAAGCTTAAATAAACAAAAAGAGCCCCACGACAACAGGAGCATGAGCTTAAAAATGATTTTACATGAGCCATTGTTTGCAACTTCAAATAAATGAAGTTACTACTCTATCTATTGTATTACAATTAAGGAGCTGTGTATTAATAAAAGACACCACATTAGCTATACCATTCACAAGTAACACACACAAAACAATCTAAAAAAATGAATCTCACTTTGATGTTATTTAATGCATATTCTATACCAGATATTTGAGATTTCTGCTGCAGTTTTAAAGTTTCATGAATTTGTTTCATCTCTTTAGAACACTTTTCTTTAGAGTTATCTATTTTGCTACCCATTTTGTCCATCTTTAGAGAAAGTTCCTATACTTTCAAAAAGAACAGACTCACGCTCCTTTTTTAAAGATAAGTCCTGAGAATTAGTGTTAATGTGGCTCATTTCAAAGTTATGCGTGAAGAAATCTTCAGGATAAAAATTTGACAGGAAAATAATGAGATATAATTTTTTTGAAAATATCCTTCAATACAAGTTAAAATAGTTATATCCAATTGGAAAAAAATCAGTTAGGATATTTCACAAATATAATTTCCTGTCAGAAATAGAAATTTAGTAGCAGAACAGGTGAAATTTGCTGCTAGCCTGTCAGCATCTTCAGAAACACAAATTCTGTCAGCCTGACCCATTGTGTCTGTCCACTAGCCCTCTACATTTCTGTGAGAGTAAGCTACAAACTCTAGTTAGCCTCATTCTTCACAAATCTCATGATTTGCTCTTATGATTTTTGAAGTACAGAGAATTTTTTGTTCCTCTGACCATCAAGTCCAACATCCTGGCACCCTATGGACCAACTCATCCCTACTAAAGGAGGGAGCTGATCCCATTCTTTACATAACTGAGACAGGAGCTGAACATACCTAATTGAAATAACATACCAACCAGGCCCATATAAATTTCCTAATTAAGACAAGGGATAGAGCAGAGAGTGCTCAGTGAATCCATTAATTCCTTTCAGATGTAAGATTCAGGTTCCAGGAGTGAGGTGCCATTAGTGCAGGACACCCATCCCTCCCACCCTGAACTAACTTCTCCATGTCGTGGCTGTGACTTCCACTGCTGTTCCTAAGATGATACATCCATGGCCCTAATTTAAATGATCAATGTTTCAGAACACAAAACATCAGAAGCCTGAGATCAGCTGGTCAATGTTCTGAAATGTTAAAGGTCAAATAGTTTAGAAAACTGTTTGAGCAGACAATGAGGTACAATGAAGATCAGAGAAATCACCCTTTTACCCATTGTAGTTAGTTTGATCTCCGAGTTAGTACATATAATTAATAGGGACTATAGAGAGGTGCAGGGGGTTGCCTTTTACAAATACTCAGTGTTTTAATGTTTCTTCTTTTTTGTTTGTTTGTTTCTAAATGTCAGTCATATGGCTTCAATCTTCTGATTATCAACATTTTGAAACTTTGATCATATAAATTACATCTGCATCCACATATGCCAATCCACCCTAGCTTTCTAAGCAGCACTGTTGTTACTCCAATTCACACTCCAATTCTCTCCAGTAACTCCCTTAAATACTTCTTGTAGTTTGACGACCCTGTTTCTCAGAAGTGTATTTGGACCCAGGGCTTATAATTCCCTAATAAAGGGATACCGCCGTCCCTCTGTCTTACTACCAGGCTTTTGCCTTGGACTTTCACAGACTAATGTATGAAACTCTTATCTGACTTTCCAAAGCTAGTGCAAGTACTTTCTTTCAGTCGTCTTTATAGTAAAGCGACCCTATACTATTATTCCTCTATTCCTGACTTACCTGGTTAGTGTCTACACTGATACCGATAGATTTATTCTGCAGGCTCATTTCTGCTTTTGTTTTGCTAACTCTAGGTGCTGCCTGCTCTGTTCATCCTCGCTGTGTTTGGGCTCACTCTGCTCCCCTACCCCATTCCCACCCACCCCAGGACTGATTTCCTTTATTCCTAGATAGGCTCCTCCCCTTTTCCCTAGCCTCCAAATTAGTACTTCACCTATACTTTTCAACTGCACTTCATCCATTTTATCATCAAATGATGTGCGCGCGCACACACACACACACACACACACACACACACACACACACACACACACACACACCATTGCTCCTCCCAATGTCCATTGCTTTCCTTACCCTTCTGCATTTATTTTCCACCCACATAGTACACCACAATTTAAAACATTTACCTGTTACCTCAGCCAAAAGTCCACCTACACCCAGCTACCACCTAATTCACCCAGGGCTTATTACATTATACAACTACTCTGCTACCAGATTTAAACTAGTAACTGAAGCAAATACTAAACTTAGCCTAACAACTCTATACAAACAGCCCATGCTTAAAAGAAAACTAATGAGCACAAATCTACCTCTCAATAAAGCAAAATTTCTCCTATGCAGGGACATCCACCCAACCCCAGACCAGCCATAAATCCCACAACCCAACAAACCAATAAATCTCTCACCATAGCAGCCATTAACTGGCAAAGTATCAGGAATAAAATTCCAGACTTCTATGCCTGGATTTCACACAGTAGGCCAGATATAATAACCACACAAACCTGGCTTAAACCATATATATAAAAACTCAGAATTCCTACCACCTGGCTACTCCTGTTTAAGATATGACAGACCCCGTAATACGTAAATCCACCCTAGCACCCAGCCAACACCAGTACAGTCTAACTAGAAATATCTCCAATTTTGACCAAACTCTAAATGACACCCTGGCACAAGTAAACTGGAGCATTCTCAAAGTCCTCCCACTAGAAGAAGCTGTTGAATTGTTTAACTCAACCTTCTTAGATATCCTAAACACTCTAGCCCCTATACTGCAAAAAGATTTAAAAACAACAATGCTACCTGGCTTACTCATCCCACAAAACAACTGATGACTTAAGGAGACAAATTTTAGAAGCTTTGGCAAAAAAACAAAGACCACCAATACCTCTTACAATTCAAACAACTTTGTAATCAAGCAAAATGTGCAGTAGTAAAAGACAAAAAACAATTCCATCTATCTAACAAAAAATGCCATAAACAAAACCATAACAAATTCTGGAATACAGTCTCAACCCAACTTAACCCAGGATTCAATAACAACCCCTGTCCTGACCCAGACAAATCCTGAGAGAAATTGCCACAATATTCAACTTACATTTTATAGACTCCATTCATTGCTAAACTTACAGAAAACTTCTCTCAAATAAATATCACAGCACACTCTCCAAATATAAACTCCAAACCAAACTTCACTTTCTCCCCCATCCCTACCTCAACTATCTCGAAACTACTCCTTAAACTCAAACCATGTACTAATGCACCTGATAACCTACTCCAAACATACATACAGATGTCAAAGTCTATAGTTTATCCATTTTGCATACTTATCAATAGTTCTGTCCAAGAACAAGTACCCACTATCTGGAAAAAAGCTTATATTCTCCCACTACATAAAGGCGGCCAAAACATAGATTTGACCAGTTTCCAATCCATAGCAATCCTTTCCACTCTATTCAAAATTCTAGAAAAATGTGTCCATAATCAACTCCTAAAGCACCTTCTAGACTATAACATCTTATCCCCCACCCAACACGGTTTCATACCTGGACACAGTACCACCACTGTCCTTATATCATTCTTGGACACACTAAACCATACAGGGAAGATTGTGTTCTCTTTATTCCTCAACCTATCAAAGACATTTAATACCATCTCATATCCCCAACTACTCACCAAACTAACATAGGAATCTCACCCCCTACCTTAGATTAGTTTCTATCTTATAAATGGACAACAACCAACAAAATGGGAACAGTATTTCTCATCCTATCTCCTGATATCAACAACAGTTCCCCAAGGCTGTATACTTGGGCCCCTCTTTTCAGCATATTTAAGGACTTCCACTTGTCCCTGTCCCAAACCAATGTATTCAATACACAGATGATTCCACCATCATCTGCTCTGCCTACTCCACCAGTGAACTCCGAAAACTGATGCAAATCGCCTTCTCATCCACAGAAACATGGATGAACAACATCAGAAAGACCCACCAAAATTGATTCTGCTTTACAGACTCATAAGTTACCTCAACCACTCAGCCAAAAAACCCTTGCATCCTCCTTTCTTTTACCGTCTATATTATATGGTGACCCCTGCTCACAGCCTTTCAACTATCTCTAAAAAACAAACTCATATCTTGTCATACCTCCCATCACTGTATATCCCGTCACAAACTAAGTTGGCTCGAACTTCCTCACTTCCTAACTTACATGCAACTCACCACTGCACAAAAAATCATAACTAAACCAGAAAATTGCCCATCCCTAGCTTTACTAATGTCCCCCTACAACCCTGCTAGATACCTCAGATCAGAAAATAAATGTCTTCTGAAGGCAGAATTACCCAACCATATGGCTGGCTGAGCACTTTACTCCATTGCTATAGCTAAGGCATGGAATTCCTTACTCACCACAATCAGAACCACTTCTAACCACACCATTTTCAAGAAGTCTCTGCAAGAATACCTCTCCAAACTATGACTCTGTACATAATCAACTGATTCTTCCAGCATTACATGACTCTGGAAACCTCTTATAACAACTTTAACACTTTGAAATATCTATCTTCACTTAATTTAACTCTTCACCCTCTCAGGTTCATACCCCCTCAGCTACAAGATGAAATTTAAAGAAAAGAAAGCCTAATTCTAATTGTATATCAACATATATATATTGCACCTGGATGTAAATCATTGTTGTTTTTGTATTTTGTATAGTGTTGCTTACTAGTAACTTGAATCCGTTAACAGTCGTTATGTAACTTTATCTCACCAATGCATATGTAATATGTGGAGCTTTTCGCCCAGAGCCTACACTGAAAATGGGTACTCCTAGGCCCAGTGAGCTATCCCGGGAAACAAATGCAAATAAATAAATAATAAATAAATACTACTTGGCCTGCTAAAGTATGATGATTTTGAACACAATGTTGTTCTTTTTTACTCACAACCCTGTCTTTAAAAAATAAAAATTACATCTGAGCTATCTTCCTCCTCCTGTCTTCAAATCGTTCATCTTCACATACATTTTGTCTAAGACATCAGTGCTTAAAGATTTATGTAATGGTATCTCATTTCTATAAGGGTGTTCACAGTAAATTATATTAATCTACCTTCACATGATTTCTAGTTCACATCATATAAAGTCTCATTGCCTTGAGGTGAACCATTCCCCTCTTGTTGTAGTAATAACTAAAAATGAAAAATGAAATCTTACAAACTTCCACAATTCTTTTGTATCTTTTTAGCATTACCAGATTCCATGCTTACTTGTTTCTCATACTGCTTGCCTTGTCTTAGTATACGAGATATAACCCATCACAGACCTTTTATTAATTTTTGTAGTCACTCATTAACCATGTCTTTGAGAGCATTTAGCATCTCTGAAATGGTTTCTCACCTACATTTCTTTTCAATATGTGCTGTGAATCTAAGCTGCTGTATTTCTAACCAGCCATCCAACATTTCAAAGCTGCACTGTATTTTTATTTTGACCAGCCTCAAGATGCCTCTGTGAATCAGGCTATGCTCTGCTTATTATGCATGTTTTTCTCTTCTTCTTCAGCAGATATGGCCCACTGTTGTTTTGCTTGTGAAAAGAAAGAGAACCCAGAAGTCTTAACAACCTCCACTGCATCTGTTTACTTTACAGTTTAATTAATATTATGTACTAACTGATTCCTGTCTGAACTTTAATTTTAAAGCACCTTCACCAAATTTGTGTGGTCTGACTTCCTTATATCTTCTAACTACTCGCCTCTCTAATTCATTGGATTAACCCTGCCATGCATGAGGCAAGACCATTATCAATAGAGATGTGTTGGCTTGCTGACAAAAAGTCTGTAACACTAAACCTCTCTCTCATTGTAAGCAGCTTTTATGCAGCAGATATAAGATTTTAATGAGTTATTTATTTTCCTTGTTCATGGCAAAACTCAGCATCTTAGAATTGATAAGTCATTATCTCTGCCATAACTATCAGTACCAGTGTCTCTGAACTGTTAAATTAGGTATAAAAGCTTTTTATTCTTCTTAGATGTTCTCTTCCCTGAGACTCCATCTGTGCTCATACAAGCCATATACTGACATTCCGAGCTCTGCATCTCTGAGCTTATATTATGGTCTTGGATAAAATTTTACAGCAGCACTAAGATGAAGTTGCACAGCATACACAGTTCCTATGATGTTTTTCAAAGAGGATTTTTACCTTTTTTGTGTTTGATGGGTGCTTAGAAATGTACCTTTTATTCACAAACTGGTGCACAGAACTGTATCCTTCTGCACACCTTCCATGTAGAGAAACTTACTTTCACATCTTGAATGCATAATTTTCCCTCTTCCACATTTCAGTGATTTGAACTTTACTCCTCACCTTTAACAAAGTCTTTATGGGTAATGCTACCTCACACAGGCACCTAACATTACGGTTTATCTCTTGAAGATAATTATCATTCTAAACACCTCTCCCAAAGTACAGGTATAGACAGGAGAAATACCTTAACCCCTAAATGTAGAGCGATACCCTTTTAACAAATCTACCTTTTATGTCAAGAAAATAAGAACTGCATAACTGAATATGAAACAAGCTACAGTTTTGGATAAACACTGTAGCTTTCAAAAATGTGTCACAAACAAATACCTCTATAAAATAAAAGATTAAAAATAACAGAGGTAGTGCAATATTTTGTTTGGAGGAATTAAACAAAAGAGTACCCCCTCTGCCTTATGGGGCATCATCTGCTAACTACAGTTAGGCCAGCATTAATTTGAACACTCTCCACTCTGCTTCATCTTGCAACTAATACAAAATGCCAGCTCATGTTCTCTTGAGAACAAGGTTGAAATATTCATAAACCATCAAACAGCACCTGTGTCACTAGATGTTTTTTAATGCTGACTGGAATTCTACAGTGCAACACAAATTTTGTTCCTGGTAATACGAGGTCAGCTGATATTGTGTTGGCAATGTTACAGCAAAGCAAGCTTTGTGCTTTGCCAAGATTAACATGAGACTGAAACTCAGAACTGCTCCAGAGCTACATAGGAAAGCAACACAGGGCAGTACCCTTGCAAATTAAGCTGAGAGAGAAGAAAGGAGCATATATACAACCCATGCTTTCACTGAACACAAGCAATAGCATTATCATTCTTTCACAAGGAAGAAGCATATGGCCTGTTTCTAACACTGCCTTGTTACAGTGCTTGCCAAGTCTACAGCTATGAATTTTCTTACTTTTTTATTGTTTATTACCTTTGGGATCTAAAAGGCTGTAGCTGGAAATAGGTATTTACTTGCTTAATGAAGCCTACCCAGTAAGCTAAATGTAAAGAAATTAATCAATAAATAAAAAAGGCATCATGCAGAACAAAGATTAACTTAAAAATGCAGTGAAATAAAACAAAACATATCATTTAAGCCTCTGAGGCTTTAAAGTCCTTTGTAGTTGTGGATCCTGAGAGAGCTAGGTAATTGTTGAAAAATCTGCATCTCGTTTTTATTATTTCGCTTTCAATGGCTGGTTAGTAACAATTCCCGTTTCTCTTTTTCTCATTGTATCTGTGAACTGGGAATGGTGTACTTGCGTTTCTCATAATAGGAATAACATCTTGTATTATTACTATAAATGTTTTATATTAGTTATTCATTTCTGCATTTGAATTTTATGTTTGCCTTGTTACAGACTGAAGTTCAGCTTTTGCAATAATAATGACTTAATGGATAGTTTACTAACACAATAGTTTATTTTAAATTCTTTAAAAACGTTAACAGTATACATATGTTCTTGCTCATTTTATGCAATGTTTAATGTTATATGTTTTACACTATTATTATTTTGTTATAATCCCAGTCCTGATAGCATATCCCTTATCTAATTATATTCGCTTTATATTTTGGCCTGTATTTGCCTGACAAATTAATTTTGTGCATTACTGGAGTCCTGCAATTATTCTAACTGCTTTGCTAAAGTCCTAGTTCAGAACACTGGTGTATTATATTATGCAGAGTGACTAAGTTACCTTTTCAACAAGATGACAATTACTCCAATCAAAACATTTGGTGGACATTTTTGTGGACTGTGAGATTTATGACTGCAGTAGGGTTCAGGGAGCTTATCTGGAAATAAATGATTTTTGGCAGAATCAGAATGATGGTATACCACTTTAACAAATACACACGCTCACACACAAATATATATGTATACATTTTTTGTAT
Source organism: Protopterus annectens (assembly GCF_019279795.1). Lineage (NCBI taxonomy): Eukaryota > Metazoa > Chordata > Ceratodontiformes > Protopteridae > Protopterus > Protopterus annectens. Next base: position 432,506,617 of record NC_056747.1, on the reverse strand, counting down.
TAGAAATGTACAGGATCACTTACACCACGTAACTGAATGAAGTTAAGGTTGTTACAGCAGACTGCCTGTACAAGTGATCATGTGTTTCATTTCACGTTCATGGTTACATGGAGGCAGGGAGTCTGCTCTTTTCCCCACTGGCATGTGATTCCAGAGTAAGTTGTGGGGTACAGGGGGGAGGGGGCTTAACCTCTGCAAAAACATTGCTTTAATGTATATTCCATGTATGTTTTTTGTGCCTTCAGAAGTTAGTGTGAGTGACTGTGAATCTAGTGCACAAAGGATATATTTCTTTCCACACTATTTAGCAATCACTATAGGGGCAGTTCTTGCCGCCCCTATAGTGCTTTTTGTAGATGGTGACCAAATTATCACCATAACAGCTATAAATAAATGCAATCTGAGGGTCATGCTGCTCAATGCTAGAAGTCTAAATCACAAGATGCACTAGCTCGAAGTACTCTTCAAAATGGAGAACATAAGCATTTGTGCTGTAACGGAGACCTGGTTTAAAGCAGCAGAAAGCACACCTGCACTACCAGGCTATAACTCATTCCATACCTTTCGTCCTCAGAACATGGACCAAAGCTCCAAAGGTGGTGGTGGGAGCCATTTTTTATATTCATAAAGGATATGCACACCTCCAGACTAGTAGCCTAGCATAATGCATCTGAGGTACTCCAGGTACAACTAACATCGGGTAAGACAGCAATTCAGGTCATAGCCTGCTATAGGTCCCCAACCATGTCCCAAGACTCTCACTCCACATTCCTAAGCACCCTGGAAACTATTAAGATCCAACCCAATGCTTTCATACTAAGTGACTTCAACTATCACTCTATCAACTGGGAAAACTACTCATTAACCAATGCACTGGCCCAACTCTTCCTGGAATTCATCATTTCCAATGCCCTGGACCAGCTCATTCTTACCCCCACTAAAGGAAGCAACATCCTTGACCTGGTAGTTACTAACATGGATAACCGTTGCTCTACACCAATAGTCAATTCCTCCCTGGTTAGATCCGACCACAAACTAATCACCATGGAAATCCACATCTCACCCACACCCATGCAAAGGTTTCAACCATGAAAAACTTCTCCACAGCTGAGTATGGACTCCTAAAAACAGAGGTGGCTAACTTCTTTGCACCCATGCCAACAGAAAATAGATGCATGACTGCTGAATCATACATTAATGCACTGTATGAACACGTACATAAATGCATGGAACTAGCCATATTCAATAGAACCAAGATGCTCTCCTCCTAAAAAGGAAGCCAATCTGGTGGTCCCCCATAATTAATAAACTCTACAACAGAAGGAAGAAACTGTTGAAGAAAAAAAAGTGAAGTCCCAAGACTGGAAAACATCCCTTATTAGCCTCAACAAAAAGTTGAGATCCCTCATCAAAACCTCCAAAGCCAGCTATGAAGGCAGAATTGTGGCAGACACTAAAAACAACCACAAAGCCTTCTATAGTTATATCAAGAATCTCCATGGCAATACCCGGATTTCCTCTGAGTTACTGCACAATGGTACCTCCTATATTGAGCCAACAGATATTGTCAACATACTGGCTGGCAGATTCACTGGCGACTTTACCTCTCTCTCTCCCCCTAAAGGACCAATCTAAATACTGGAAGAATGCCAGGCACCCAGCATTACTGCAGCACAGGTTAAAGCTGCATTGTCCAAGGCCAAGAATAGAGCTTACATGGGGACCCGACAATATCCCTCGCTGTGTTCTACATGAATTACAAAGTGAACTGGCACCACATCTGTGTGCCCTGTAAACTCACAGCCTCACCTCAGGCTTTGTCCCTACTGAATGGCACACTGCTACAGTCATCCCTCTCCATAAAGGAGGAGTGACTACAGACCCTAGAAATTATCGCCCCATTAGCCTGATGAGTCTGATATGCAAGGCTATGGAGCACATTATCATGGACCTAATTAACAAGGATATAGGGAATCTCCAAACTCTAGATCCCATGCAATTTGGTTTCGTGAAAGGTTACTCATGCCTGCTCAGCCTGGTTGACTTCCTTTAGTCAGTCACCAGAGCTGTGGATGAAGGTAAGGTGGTTCACACAGCCCACCTCAATCTGGCCAAAGCCTATGATACCATTCATCACTCAGGAATTATTGATTAACTCACCAAGGCATCACCCCCTATACTGTTAGGTGGGCTGCAAACTGGCTCACAGATAGAGCCCAGTGTGAAAGTAGCGGACTCTAAGTCAGACTTCCAACCAGTCACAAGTGGAGTCCCACAGGGATCAGTCCTGTGTCCTCTCCTGTTTGACATCTACTTCTTAGAAGTCCAGGCCAACATGGAGGGACTCTGGCTGACCAAGTTGGCAGATGACTGCAAGCTAGGAGCCATTCTTAACTCCCCAAGTGATGCAGACATCCTACAGAAAGGCCTCACTGAGACCAATGACTGGTGTCGAAACCACTGCCAAAAAATGTGTCGTCATCCCCTTTGGGAAAAACTCAGCTCCCACTAATTACCACATTGATGGGAGCCTACTGAACAATGAAGGCATTATAAGAGATCTGGGGATACAGTTGACAGCAACCTCTCCTTCAACCACCACATTGCCACTGTGGTTACAAAGTCCTTCCATGTGGCACATCTCATTACCAAGGATTTTGGATCCAGGAAGAAAGAGGTCATCATTTCTCTCTACTCTTCCCTCATTAGACCAATCATAGAGTATAAGGCCCCATTTGTCATGTACTTCACTAGACACCTGCAACAGCTGGAGAGGCCACAAAAGTACCTCATGAAGAGGATCCTAGGCCTTAAACACATCCTACATAGAAAGACTCAAAAAACTCCAGCTATTCTCTGTCTCATATCATCTACTAAGAGGTGATCTCTGCTTGACTTACAAAGCCATGTCTGACCCAGCTCTGTTAGAAGTGCTACATATGAGGAAATCCCAATCCCTCTGCACCACATGCTCCAGAGACCTCAATCCCATTATTACAATCAACAGAAAATGCTGGAGGGACAGGTTCATAACCCAGAGACTGCCCATGCTCTGCAATAGACTTCTCATACATGTCAAGCATAGCACCTCACTGGCCCTCTTCAAGAGAAATCTTGATGAGTGGATGGAAAATAGAATGTTGATTACTCCAGTGGTTCAACTTGATAGAGACACTGGGAACTAACGTTGGGTGGCACAATGGCAGGGCACTTCTATGGGCTAGGCTTGTAAAGGCTCCAGGGCCAATAGCCTAGCACACACATATGAACCAATTTATTGAAGGTTCTATGGTATTTTTCCTAATGTCTGTTGATCATCTACACCCTTTCCCCCTAAATAGCCCATTTATTCTCTATTCCAGTTTGAGGGTTGACCAGGTGGGACCATCATTCAGGCAGTCATCAGGAGTGATTCTTGCTTTTGTAGGTTTGTCTCCCTGGCTCTATCTGCATTGCATGTAACAAGGTACAAGGGAGATTTGTGCAATGGGCTAATAGTGGAGGACACCCATTCATTTTCAAGTGGATTGCTCATTCCAAGTAGCCCTTCCCCTCCCATCACAGCACAAGTACTGGTTTCCCATCTCTCCACCAAGGAGATAAGACCTATCCAATTTGCCCTTGAGTGCAGTCAATTTCATCCACCCTCCCAGAGAACTAAGTAGGCCATGAACCTTCACTCCTATGCCTTCCCCTCCCCTGGCTAAATTCTCCAGTGTTGGGACCAGTAAGTGAACCTCCGTTACCTGGAACACAGTAAGGGCTATCCCTCTGCACAATGGAACTAGGCATAGTGCTTGATTTTTAGGAGGTAGGGGTACATTTTTTAGTTTGCATTATTTGTTTAGGTTTTGTTATGGTTTTGATTGGATGAGTACCTTGAGATTTCTTGAGTCTCAAACAGCTGTGAGGTCATTACTGTAATATGTCATCATGCAGAAATATACACACCTGCATATGTGTGTGTATATGTGTGTGTGTGTGTGTATATATATATATATATATATATATATATATATATATATATATATATAGATATATAAACACACACACACACACACATATATATATATAGAGCTAGATAGATATAGATATGTGCATTTGTGTGTGTGTATGTATGTGTGTGTGTATATATATATATATATATATATATATATATATATATGTATATATATTTATATATATATATATATATATATGTGTTTGTATATGGATCCTTATCAGTTGATCAAAATTTCAAAACTTGGAAGACCATATGGCCGAGACTATATGTTCAAAGTTTTGAAACTTCAAACACTTTGTATTGAGATTGACATATAGCATGGAACTCGGGATTTGCTGTTTTCCTCATTGTAGTGCAATCTCAGAGTTGATATATTTAAGTAGCAGGGTGCTTGCCCCCCTGCAAAAATGTACAGGTAAGTGTTGTTTTATTTTATTTTAATGTTTTTTATTTTTATTTTGAAGTTTCAAAACTTTGAACATATAGTCTCGGCCATATGATCTTTGAGGATTTGAAACTTCGATAAACTGATAGGGAGCCATATGTGAGTGTGTGTGTATATACATACATACATACATATATATATATATATAGGTCTACCTCAAAACATCTAAAACCTATGACATTTAATTTCATAACATCGAGACCAGAACATCTAAAACCCATAACATGGAATTTCATAACATCGAAAATGTGCATAAGAACTATAAATGATATAAAAAAAATCCCCTCCACATATAACACCAAACTACCAAACACAGTTTTTACTATGTTTCTGCAGGGGGCCAAGCCCCCTTTCACCCCCCCACACCCCCCATAAATTAAATATACCAACTCCGAAATCACACTACAGTGGGGAAAAGTTAATTTCCTAACCCCACTGTATCACAATCACCATGAAGAATGTATACACAATGTCTATATCTCTTACCTGTATGACCTAAAAAACACAGGCAGAATGGCAAAATAAACAATAAAGAGTATTAATTCCTACACTATATAAATAACAACTATAGAAATGAAAACTACAACATCTCATAGTGATACCACAAGGTTAACAGATTAAACTATAACATTTACATATCTCCTGATACACTATTACATATTATACATTTATTTTTTTATTTTTTATTTTACATTTGTTGACCGGGCTAGTCTAGCTGGATACATGTCCATTTTCAGTAGAGGCCCGGGGAGAAAAGCTCCAAGAAATAAAGAATAATAATAATAGTAATTAATATGACAGATCAATATATGAAAGACTATACTTTCAAGTATATAAGTAAAAAAATATATATTTTTTTTTTTTACAAATTAGAATACTTGTAGTGATTAATAACATAAGCATTAATTCTATAGATGGTAATGTATAAAATAAGGTACAACATACATATATATATAGGATTTATGTGCAATAACATAGGAAATTGAAGCATTAAGTGAAGATTGTGAAGGAGGTGGGGTGAAAATTAGTAAAAAGGAGAAAGTTAGTCGGGGTTAGTACAGGAGCATAGCCAGTGTTTGTTGAGAAATAGTTTTAGATTCCTTTTGAAAAGTGAGAGAGAAGTCTGAGAGGTGAGTTCAGAGGGTAGTTGGTTCCATAGTTTACCAACAGAGTTACAGAACAAGGAGTCACCTGCTGAGTTGTTAGATTTGGTTGTATCGATCAGCAGTTTATTTGAGGAGCGTAGAGTCTTAAGATTATTATAAGGGGTAATGAGGCTGGACAGTATTGGGGTACTGCTGGGTTGATACAGGGTCTTGTGGGTTATAGTAAGTTGTTGAAATTGGAGCAGGTTAAGACATTCAATCCAGTCTAGTTGTTTTAGATTCAAGCAGTGATGAGTTCTGAAAGGAGAGTTTGTAGCAAATCTAGCAATATTATTGTGGGATGTTGCAAGTTTGTTGAGGCTGTTTTTGGAGAGATTGGTGTATATGGGAGAAGCATAGAGTAGAGTGGAAATTAAGTGAGCTCTAGCAATAGTGGTCTTGGCTACTGGGGTAAGAAATGGTTTGATTCTGTAAAGGGATCCTAGTTTTTTGTTAACTAATTTTATTGTGGTGTTTATGTGAGTATCAAAGTTGAGGTCGTTGTCGATTGTTATACCTAGAGAAATAAGAGTACCATTATTGGATGTAAGAGTGAAATGTAAGGGGGTGGACTTTCGGGTAGGTGTAAAAAGTAACAGTTTAGTTTTTTGGGGGTTTAAGAGGAGGCAGCGGTGTGAGAACCACTGTTCAGCAGTATTGAAAGCTTTTTGGGTAAGAGACTGAAGTTCAGATTGAGTAGTGGCGGAACAGATAATAGTAGAGTCATCTGCATATTGAATGCAGTTGGTGTCTGGAATAGCTGTTTGAAGGTCATTAATATAAATGGAAAATAGGAGTGGGCCTAATATGGAGCCTTGTGGGACGCCGAGGGAGATAGGAAGGTGATTAGATAGGTTATTTTGCCAGAGTACAGCCTGCTGTCGGTTTTCTAGGTAGGATGTGAACCAATTCATAGACAGCGGATCAAGTGAAAGGGATTTAAGTATGTGTAGAAGGATTTGGTGGTTGACCATGTCAAAAGCCTTAGATAAATCAATGAAGACTGTAGAGGAAAGAATATTTTTGTTGTGTTTTTCATTAATACAGTTTGTGAAGGATAGCAGGGCTGTGGTGGTGCTATGATAAGGCCTGAATCCATGCTGACAGTTAGCAAGTAGGTTATTATGGAGTAGGTGGTTAAGTAGTTGCTTATGGATGCATTTTTCCATTATCCTTGCTAGAGGGGATAGTAAAGCTATGGGGCGAAAGTTAGAGAAGTCATTTGAATATCCTCCTTTATGCAGTGGGATGATATGAGGAATGTTCCAGATGGATGGGATAGTTCCTTCACTAATGGTTCTATTTATCAGAATGGAAATGGGATAGGCAATGGCTTTAGCACCTATTTGCAGGAAGTCTGCTGGGAGTTTGTCAGCTGAGGGGGTAGTTGGTTTTAATTTTTGGAGAAGGGAGCAGATAGAGGAAGTAGACACAGGTTGTAAATGAAATGGTGGGGGTGGATTTGTTGTAGAAGTAGTCAGATTAGAGGTGTCAGGAGATAGATGGTTCGCAGGAGTTTGTATAGTGTCAGTGAAGAAAGAATTAAAGGCATTAGCTGTTTGTGTGGGATTTTCTGGGTTAGATCCTTGTGGGTTGGGTGTGATAGATTGGCCTGGGTAAAGAAGTTTGTTGATGCTAGTCCAAAATTTATGTGGTTCTTTGTGGGAGGATTGCTGTAATTGTAGGTAATAGTTCTTTTTGTCTAGTAGGATGGCTTTTTTGGTACAGATTCTATGTTGCCTAAAGGTTTGCTGATCTGTATGATTCTTGGTAGTGCGTCATTTTGCCCAGGATTTGTTTCTGAGAAGGATTTTTTTCCCTAGTATTTTTAGAGAGCCAGGGGGCTGGTTTAGCTTTATTTCTAACAGACCGTGTTGAGGCATGGTGGTCTAGGATGGTTAAGAATGTGGAAATGAAGTATTCTACTGCTTCATTTAGGGGGATATATTTTAAAGGTGACCAATTACATAGTTTGAGTTCTGATTGGAAATGTTCCGGGTTAAAGTACTTTTTGGTGCGTATAGTTCTGAAAGTGTTAGGGAAAGTTAGGTTGGTTTTATGTTTAATAATATAAGTAAGTGAATGGTCACTTAGGTCATCAGGAAGGGTTCCTGCTGTATAAGTTTGATGAGGACTGTTAGTAAGAATCCAGTCTAAGGTACTTTCTTTGTTATTGAGTTTATTTGTTCTGGTAGGGGAGTTAATAGCTTGTGAGAAGCCATAAAGGTTAATATGGGTGGTGGGGTTTGTATTACTACAGGAATTCCAATCAATATTAAAGTCACCCAGGACTAAGGTTTCTTGTGGGAAATTTATAGCAAGCCAGTTAAGGATATACTCGAGTATACTGATGTTATTTCCTGGGGGAATATATATACAAATTACATTTATGGCTTTGTGTGTATTTACTTGAAGTTTGGAGATAATTATTTCAGCATTATTGTCGAAAGGTGGGTTGAGATTAATAGTGCTAACCTGTAGCTCTGATTTATAGAGGATTGCGACCCCCCCCCTCCCTTTTTGGTTGTGCGGTCTACTCTAATAATATTGGAACCAGGTGGAGTAACTTCATTGTCTTTAATGGTAGGTTTTAGCCATGTTTCAGATAAACATAGGATGTCAAATAGGTGGATATCTAGGAGGGCATGAACCTGAGCTATTTTGTTGCAAATACTGCGTATATTAAGATGTGCAATAGAAAGTTAGTTGGTAGGTTTGGTAGGTGGTGGGGTACTAGATTTGAATTGATTGCAGTTTGCAGTGTTAAGGGTAGAGTTAGGGCCAGGACTGGGATGAATGTCACCATCTATTAGGGAGTGTAGGAGTGTAAATTGTTTAGGCTGAAGAGGCTTGTAATAATACTCAAATTTTCAATACATTTTAGATGTTATGGGTTTTAGATGTTTTGAAGGGGACCCATATACATCTATATATATATATATATATATATATATATATATATATACACACACACACACACACACATATGTATATATATATATATATATATATATATATATATATATATGAGTGTGTGTGTGTCTGTATATTATATATATATATATATATATATATATATATATATATATATATATATATATATATATATATATATATATATATATATATATATATATAGACATATGTATATATCTATATATATATATATATATATATATATAATATATATATATATATATATATATATATATATATATATATATATATATATATATATACACACACACACACACACACACACACGTATATGGAATGGTTCACTATCGTGCTTGACTCAGCACATATAGAAGGTTGAGTTGAGCAATAACCACAAACTTTCCAAAAAGTTGGCATGCTGAATATTGACATACCTGAAAAATACACCTAACACTAAAACTCCCTAATGCACCAGAAACAGGATTGAGCCCTAACATGGACCTAGATGGAGAGCAAGTTTGGACAGCCAGTAATGTTGCTTTCTACATTCCAACTAATATGCAGGAATCTCACAGCTTGACTCGACCTTCTGTGTGGTGAGCATGTGCTTGTCAACCATATGTCATATATGGGGGTCTGATTTATAGTATATAATATTACATTCTTGCACTGTAGGTTTAAGGAACAACTTATATGTTGACTGACAAAAAATAAAACAGTCAGTGTGCTATTTAAGTACCTCTGAGTAGGAAAAACAACCCAATTTGTTCCTAACATTGTTGAAACTGCAAATAGGCAGACTTGGTAGACATTTGGGATGTCATTTGGCTAAAGACATTTTTCTTCCATTTATTTGTTTATGTAGTCCGTAAGCAAATGTGGCAGCAGGACCTTATAATGTAAAAAAATGACTTAAAATAAATAAATAATTAAATAATGAATGTCCCAAAGCATGCCTTTTCAAAATTGCAGTGCCCAGAAGTAGACATGTTTTCTGTCTCACCAACTAATTTGTGGAGCTTTCTGCTCCTTGTCATTCAATGAGCTACCTGATTCAAGTGAGAGCAAGAAACAGAAAGCCTGTAGTGGGTGGCTGCTGTGAAAAAAAGTAACAGCAGCCAGTGATAGCATAAGATGATTTCTTTCTTTAAATCTTGGCAGCCTGGGAAATAACCACATATGGGGAGTAGATGATTTTGCATGGTAAATGGAGCTATAATGTATTACTGTTTGACATTTGCTTATTTATTTTTTTTCTATGTTATAAAAGTTGGACATCTTGGATGTATGCATACAGCAAAGAATCTGAAACTCCTATGGCCGTCTATGAAGGAACATTTTAGACTGTAGTTGTGTGCTCATTATTCAGATGTAGCAGGGCTAATGTGATTTGTCTGAAGCAAGATAGAATGTTTTAATGTGTGACTACTGTATGTATAGAGCAAAGATGAAATGTATTACTATGGTCATTATTCAGATTTCTAAAGTGTATACATCAACAAAGTGGCTATAACTACTGGGTGGAGGTTAAAGCTATCTGTGCATGAAAATAACTGATCCTTTTGTCATTTGTTCAGTTTAAATAGTCACTAATCTGCCTTTGTAGGACTATTGTTCATGTGTGTGAAACAAGTTGGAATACTTTACATTGATTACTGTGTGTTTGCATGATCTGTGCTCATTATTATTATTATTATTATTATTATTATTATTATTATTTTAGCACAGTCACACATTTGAGGTGAGCACAAGTCAGTAAAATGGTCATAGATGATGGTTACAGAAGTTATCTAACAATAAAAGTGCTCTATCCCTCCTGTTTGATGTTGTTTGAACAATGATGGATAACAATCTCTGTTCTGACAAAGAAGGAATATTGTCACATAATGTATATTTGCTGAAATAAATGTGAAACTAGCATTGATATACCTTATGCTTCTATGTATGCCTGCATGGGTGGAGGTTTAGTGTATTTAAGAATAACAATTTGGCCATAGCATATTGCAGTTGCCATCAAAGTTAAACAGTGGGATTGTTTGTACAGTATAAGTCATTATCTGTGGTTGTTAGGGCAAGATGTGTGAAAGCAAATCATCATTCCACAGTGAGCAGCACTGTTATCTAACAGCCTGTGGCTCGCTGGCTAAATATTTGCCAGTGCCACTTCTGTATGGAGTCTATTTGTCCTTTCATCTATGGATGTACACACACTACTGATGGTTACCTAACTCTTCTGGGTATCAGTAAATAAGAAGTTATGTACCTACCATAACATTCCATGTTAGTTGTCTTCATCTCGCCTTCTTTCTTGCTGGATGGGTTCGGAGCCGATCCTCGGCTCCGACTCGGCCTATTTCTAAAGCTCGAGAGCTATTTACCAGCTTGAGGCCTCCCCTTATCCCACAATGCTAGGTGTCAGATATCCAGATCTCGTTTGGAAAGCTAACACCATGGAAAAAAAAAAAAACACACTAGTTCCCAGCAAAGGTTTACCTACAGTGCTACAAACAGAGGACGTAACCTAAAAACAAGGTCAACCATAGGAAGAAGGCCTCAAAAGGGATTCTTCTTGGTCGTAACCAGGCTAGGGGGATGGAGGATGGGACGCAAGAAAGAAGGCAAGATGAAGACAACAAACATGTAACGTTATGGTAGGTACATAACTTCTTAATGTTAAGTTGTCTATCTCGCCTTCATTCTTGCTGGATGGGACAGCGTCCCTAGCACCTTAGCCCTGGATGGCTCATTGAAACAGACTCTTGAGCACAGTGGAACCAAAAACAGCTCGACTCCTGGAGGTCATATCCAACTTGTAATGTGAAATGAAGGTATGAGGAGTGGCCCATGTTGCTGCAGCACAAATAGATTCCATTGGAAGTCTAGCCTGAAAAGCTACCGACGTAGCCAATGCTCTGGTGGAATGAGCTTTTGGTTTTGAAGGAAGTTCTTTATGTCTCAGTTGGTAGATTAAGGCAACAATAGAGGCCAGCCACCTGGACAAGGTTACCTTAGAAACTGGCAAGCCCTGCTTCCCCTCAGCATAGGACAGAAGAGTTAATCTGATTTTCTTGACTGTTTGGTCCTATCCAAATAAAAACGTAACTGCCTGTGAACGTCCAAATAGTGTAACTTTTGTTCAGCTCTGTTTGAATAATTAGGAAAAAAGACAGGAAGATCAATAGCCTGATTGAGATTTGCCTCTGAGGGTATTTTGGGCAAAAAGGAAGGATTAGTCCTGAGTGAAACTCTATCTTTGTGAAAAATAAGATATGGAGGACGAACACAAAGGGCTTGAAGTTCCGATACTCTTCTGGCCGAGGTGATGGCTACTAAGAAGAGAGTCTTCCAGGAGAGTAACTTTAAGGAACAAGAAGCTGCAGGTTCAAAAGGCGGGAGAATCAATGAAGTTAATATCAAGTTCAAATCCCACGGAGGGGGGATCTTTAACCGGGGGTCTAAGTAAGATAGTTCCTTTAAAAAAGGTCTTACAAAGTTTGTGGGACATGATACTGGACTCTGATAGGCTAATGTGAAAATTTGCGATAGCAGCCAATTGGACCCTAATGGTGGCAGCTGAGGAACCTGCTAGAAAAAGTTCCGCCAAAAAATCTAAAACATTATGGACAGGGGCTGTAAAGGGGTCTATCTTTCTAGCCTCTGCCCAGAAAGAAAAACGTTTCCACTTACTAGCATAAGTTTTTCTAGTAGAAGGTTTGTGTGAATAAAGTATGATTGCACGCACTGTCTAAGAAATATGTGGAAGCCTGGCTAAGGTTGGAAGTGGAGCAACCAAGCTGTGAGGTTGAGAGAGTGAAGGGATTGGTGCAGCCCGCCCGACAGACGGATCAAGAGGTCTGGCACTGGGTCCAGATTCCAGGGCTGCTCCAGCAGGTGACAATGGAGGAATGGGAACCAAATTTGTCAAGGCCAGTAAGGAGCAATGAGGATCATTCTGGATCCCAAAGTGGTCGCTTTCTGAATCAGTTTTCGAATTAAGGGAAAAGGAGGGAATGCATAGAGCAGACACTGGGGCCAATCGTGAACTAGAGCGTCTCTGGGGGAATGGCCTGGGAGGGGGAAGAGAGTGAAGAAGTCGCTGCACTTGCTGTTGAGAGGGGTTGCAAAAAGGTCGCAGCAAGGTTGACCCCATCTGCGGAAAATTTTGTCCGCTACTAACTGATTGAGAGACCACTCATGAGGCATAAGGATTGCTCTGCTTAGCCTGTCCGCTATGACGTTGGACTTCCCGGGGATGTGCATTGCTATCAGAAACCGTTGAGAGGAGATCACCCACTACCAAAGTCTGAGTGCTTCTCGACATAAGGGATAGGACCTGGTTCCGCCCTGCTTGTTGATGTACCACACTACCGACATATTGTCCGTGTGAACTGCAATAGTCCCTGAAGTTAGAGAGTCCTGAAGAGCTTGCAACGCTAAAAGTACCACTCTCATCTCCAAGACGTTTATGTGCAGCTGGTACTCTAGGGGTTGCCAAGTGCCCTGGACAGTCCTGCCCTGAAAATGCCCCCCCACTAGATCAGGGAGGCATCCGTTGTCACCGTGGCAACCGGAGGAGGAAGTACAAATGGTCTGCCCTGAAAAACTTGAGGGGAGACCATCCACCAAAAAAGGTGGTCTTTGCATGATTAATTATTATGTTGTGAGATATCGGAAGCTGTTGAAAGGACCATTGGGTAAAGAGCATCCACTGAAGAATTTGCATGTGAAAACGAGCCAGGGGAAGTAATGTGATAGCTGCTGCCATGAGACCTAAGGTTTTCAATACAAATCTGGCCTGAATTCTCTTGCATTGTAGCAACGTTTGAACATGTCGACGAATGTCTAATACTCTTTCTAATGGGAGTTTTGCCGACAGTTCTTTTGTGTTTAATATGGCGCCTATAAAGGTTATAGATTGACAAGGTGACAATGCAGACTTTTTGAAGTTTATAGAGATACCTAGCTCTGAGCAAGTTTGGATGGTATAATCCCTGGCTCGGATTAGTTGATGCCTGGTGGAAGCAGTTAGCATCCAGTCGTCTAGATATGCAAACACCTGGAATCCTCTCCGTCTCAGATGAGCCGTAACCACTGCCATGCATTTGGTGGGGGGTGTGGTGAGACCAAAGGGCAGGGCTCTGAATTGATAGTGACTGGTTCCCAGCTGGAAGCAGAAAAACCTCCTGGAGCGTCTGTTCATTTTGATATGGTAGTACACATCCTGAAGGTCTATGGAGCACATCCAAATGTCCGGATCCAAAAAGGGTAGAATGGACTGAAGCGTGACCATCCGGAACTTCATTCTTTGAACAGATTTGTTTAATCTGCTGAGATCCAAAATGGGTCTCCAGTCCCTTGTCTTTTTTGGTACCAAAAAGAACTTGGAGTAAATCCCGGATCCTTGCTGGTCTGCTGGGACTGGCTGGATGACTCTTTTTCTTAGCAGTTTTGAGATTTCTAGTACTGCTTGTTCCCTTAGACCGGGTGGAACATCTGGAAGGGATCTATTTGTTTGAGTGGGGGTGTGGACAAAGGGGATTTTGTAACCCTTGGATATGATAGCGTGTACCCATTTGTCTTGTGTGAGGAGTCGCCAGGCTTCTGGGTACAGTGATAAACTTCCCCCGACTGCCTCCGGGAGTGGACAGTCAGGCAGCCCCTCAGGGGTGCTGAAAGGGTTTGTCGGAAAAGGTTTCCCTGCTACCCTGATTCTGCGGACCCCCCATGCCCCTCGGGTGGTGTCTTTTGTTGTTCCCTCCTCTGCCCCTGGAGGGAAACTCTCCACATGTGTCAGGCACAACTCCTTGGGGTTTGCGAAACCACATTTTTCCACCCTTCTGACCTTTAGGGTATGGTCTAGAAGGAGTAGAAAAATGGACTCCCACAGCAGAGAGAGTCTTGCCTTCCTGCTCACACCTGGTAAGGGTATCCTTCACCTGTGGTCCGAACAAAGCCGAACCATCGAAGGGGGTATTGGTGAAGGATGCCTTAAAGGGGTCAGCAAAGTTACATAACCGCATCCAGGCATGTCTTCTCAAAGCCACGCCTGTGCCTGCAGTTCTACTCGCCCCATCGGCTGCATAAGAAATGAGCCACATGGAGGAGTTGACTATAGAATTAAGGGTCACCAGCTGGGAGTTAATCTTTTCCTGAAAACCCGCAGCAGATGGATCCTGAAGGGTATCACCCAGTTCCTTAAGGAGATCTCTTTGAAGGTGGGTGAAATGGCACAGATAGTTCAGCAACCGCATGGAAAAAGTCGCTGAAGAAAACATTTGCTTCCCGTACCTGTCCATTCTCCTAGATTCTTTATTAGGTGGATGGACAGGCACTGAAGGGTCAGCCAACTCCTTCTTAGTGGCTGCTGCAACCACCATGGAATCAACAGGGACACCCTTAGTGAGAAACTGTTTGTCGGACATGATGAATTTTGTGGGCCTGCGGGGAGTTGGTTCCACTGTGTCAGGGGCCATCCACGCCTTCTGAGCCACTACTTCCATGAGTGGGTTGAAAGGCGGAGACACCCAGGAGGTGGAAGGACGAGAACCAAATGCGTCCAGATACACCGACTCATCCTCAGAAGAGTTGAGGGCAGTCCAGTTCCCCCTCTGCTTAAGGATCTCAAGGAAGTCTGAAAAGGAGACATCCTCAGAGGAGGACCTTGGGGACCCTTCCGAATCCTCCAAGTCAGTGTCAGAGGTGACTGACTCGGGGGAGTCAACATGCTTCCTCTTACATTTTCTCTTCCGAGGGGGCTCCTCTGAATGATCAGGGGAGGCCTCGGAAGAGGAAGATGCACCCAATGGGGCTACCTGGAGTGCTTGTTTTCCATGCTTGGGGTCAGGAGGGTGGACAGAGACCGACACAGGCACCATGGGGGGAGGAGCCGAAGGGGTCAATCACAGAGCTGACCCAGGAGTCAGCACGCTCCTCATGACCTCAAAGGCACCCCTATCAGGCAGAGAAGAGGGCTCCCACTCCGAAAAGACATGAACCCCACCCAGCACTGAGAGGGACGGCTCTGAGGCCGATGTCGGGGCCGAGCTCACCTGCGCCGAGGCCTCAAGAGGAAGAATGGGGTCGGACAAGGGTCCGATGCCACTCGCCCCCTCGGAGCCGATGAGGAAGTCTGGCTGCCCGGATCCCTCCAAGGATGGAACCAATGAAGAGATCAGAGCTGACGAAGGAGCCGAAGGGTGGGGTATCGGCTCCAACCTTCCGACGATTCGAGCCCCAACAAGCTCTGGCTCTGAACATGGTAATAGAGTCAGAGGAGGAACAGTTGAAGAAACAGGGATAGCCACAGTCTGCTGAGAAGGGCTAGTCAACATTTTGGCCAGTGCCTGTGACTTAAGGAGCCTACTGACCACCCTCTCTAATTCATGGTCAGATAACCTGGAGGACCGAGAGGAGTGGGACCTATGTCTCCGCTCCGATTGTAGTAATGGGGACCTAGGAGCCGAGTGAATGGATTCTAAAGAAGGGGATCTGGAATGTTTCCGGCTCAGAGACGGCTCCGATGGCAAAGTCGGGGCCGACTGAGGTCTCAAAGTGTTGGTTCCGGCCGGAACCGACAAAGAAGTAGAAGCTCCGCTCAGCGTCGGCTCCGAACAGGGAGCAGATGGTTTGGCGGGCTTTAAGGATTTCCCCGACGAATGCTTAGTCGGGGATCCTTCAGGCTTTAACAAGCCTCTCAAAATTAGTTTATTCCTATGTTCCTGCAGGACTCTCGGACTGAAAGCATGACAGACTGAACAAGAGTCCTGCAGGTGTAGGGGGCCCAAACAATAAACACAAGTGTGACCGTCTGTCAGAGACATCTTCTGACAGCACGAGTCACACTTCTTGAAACCTGAAACCTTGGTATCTTTGGACATGGTAGCAGAGATACCAAGGGAATTTAAACTAGTGCTTAAACACTAAACACAGACACACATGCACTAGAATAGACAATACAACTTCTACAACTATAGCAGTTATAATTAACCAAAAACTATATATATATATATATATATATATATATATATATATATATATATATATATATATATATATATATATATATATATATATATATAAAACACACTATACAGAGATAGGCCTAACCACTACCCCAAAGGGGGATGGGGAGGGGAAGGGAGGAAGGGAATAAAACTCTGTAATCAACAGAAAAAAGGGGATTATAAGTGGGTCTAAAGGGATTACAATTTAACAACTCTAATAGAAAAGAAAATCTAAATTAGCAACAACAACCCTGACTATGAAAGGTTATAAAAAGAATTATATGACCTGGAGCCGGTAAAAACGCAACCTTGTAGCTGAAGCGGCAAACGAGATCTGGAATTCTGACGCCTAGCATTGTGGGATAAGGGGAGGCCTCGAGCCGGTAAATAGCTCTCAAGCTTTAGAAAAAGGCTGAGTCAGAGCCAAGGATCGGCTCCGAACCCATCCAGCAAGAATGAAGGCGAGATAGACAACTTAACATCAATGGTTAAGAAATCATTATTTTCAATCATAAGGCATAAATGCATTATAAAATATCCAGACCATAAGACATAATGGAGGTATGGCAGCCCCTATATGTCAGGTTGACACAGGCATAATAGTGGTCTGTGCTCTTGGTATGACCTAATCTAAAATTAGTTGTGTTTGGTGGCAGGCAAAGAAAATCATTATAGCTTGCGTTGGGTGCTAGGGATCATGTGGTCATTATTTCTCATTATCATTATTTTTTTTAATTTTTCCTCACAAATAGACCTCAGAGATATACAATGATGGTTGTTATAACTTTGTGTGGTTGCTGGGACATTGTGAGCATTGTTTCTTCAACTTTTCTCACAAATCTCAGATGTGTGCAAAGAAGGTTGCTATAGCTTGTGTTGGAGCAATGAACTATCTAGGTGCAACAAGCTGGAATATATTATACTATTTTTTCTTCTTCACTTTCTTCACAATCAAGCATAAATGCAGGCGGCTATCATTTGAGTTGGGGTAAGGAGGTATGCTCTTTATATATATATATATCGATCAAGAACAATTTGAAATATGTTACTGTGTTATCGTTGTTTTTTCACTTTCATCCCAGTCTCTCATTAGAGGAGTACATAGAAGATGGCATGCTGTATATAAGTTGAAATATATTACTGTGGCCATTTGTTCCTTTACTTTCTTCCCAATCTATCATGAAAGGGCTACATGGAAGTTAACTATCTGTGTTGGTAGGGAGTAAGGATGCAGGTATTTTTCACAAATAATGTTTAAGTATCATCACAAACATTTGCTTTCCCAGTTTATTCAGCACTTCTATTTTATTAGTTTTGAAAATTTAACATTGGACACAACTAATTCCTTGAATGAAAAAAAATGAAGTTTATTTATGTATGATTTTCACTCAAGCAATCATTGAATCAAATGTTTGCAAGAAACCTCCTTAGAACAAACATAAACCTTTTGGTTTCTTGGGACCTAGTGGCCCCGAAGCTTCCTAGTTCAATTTGATTATTTCCTCCATAGTTATTACACTGCAGTCTTGGTCAGTTAGGATATATAAAAAGGATGAAGGAAAAAAGCTGAAGAATAAAGCAAAATGTGAGGAAAAGCAATACAATTTAATCTAGATGGTGTGGGGATTCTATGATGGGACAAACCAGAGTGACCACTGGGGGATGACGTAGGTGGAACAGGGGATGATGTGGGAGGATACCATGAAGCCCTTCATTCATGACTGTTTCACCTAAGCCTGGACTTTGTTCCTGTGGCAACTTTGACAAATTATCGGGGGAGGGGCTATACAGAAAATGTGTTTTCTGAAATCGAGAAAGAAATGGAGTGTGTTACTAAAACACCATTTTGTACTTTCAAATATTTAATATTTTTTGTGCAAGAAAATCTTAACTGCCTCAAAACATTGCTATTTGCCTGTTTAGCCCTAGATTTTATAATTTTTCTCACACCTATGACTCTTTGCTACCTATGAACAGATCTGCAAAGCTGAGTAGGAGAATGATGCAATGTGACTGTGGAAGAAGATATCAGATAACCAGCCTTTCCATAAAAACAAGACATTTGTCTCAGTGATAAGATGTACAATGTGTTATGCAAATGGAATAGTTAGAAACCGCATCAATACAAAAATCCAAAAAGCATGCCTGAGCCCCCCAGCTGATGAGGTGAAGACAACAGCATTTGTGAGAACGGTGGGCATGATTAAGTAGATATATAATGACTTTTCTATATTTTTTTCAAATCATCTGTTTACAAAACATATTTCCCAATATTGCTAAGCTGCCTCTCTTCAGCAACATACTACCACTTGTATAAAAATGAGTACTATAATAGCAGTGGCAGAGTTGTAAAGACAAATAAAATGGGAGTAATCTGAGCACAGATATTGAAATGCTGATTAAGAAATGTCATTAGAAAATGGTGTTATAGAGAATGGCAAGGCAGTGGGAGGCTTTTTTGGGGTAAAATATATTTTATATTAGAGACTTGTATAGTAGCATTTAAAATGTACTTGCAATACACATCTCCCTTAATATCATTAAAAAGTTTCACTTTCGTATATTTAACAATCCTTATGGGAAGTATTTCATTATTGGATGTCTTTTTCATACTGGTATTGTGTTGTTTCTTAGGAATACTGAGCTACTGGTTGGTCTGATGTGTTGCACATAGTTTAGGAGGTAAAAGTGAATTCATACAAAATAAAATATATCTACTACTACTACAAAGCCAAATACTTAGATTCCCAATCTGCATCATGTATATTATTGTAAATGTTTTAGAGTCATATCTGGTGCCATTTCTCAGATGTTTTCAACATTTTGTACTGACCACTCTCCCATTACAGACTATGAGAAAGCACATAAAAACTGCCTCATGACTAATCCATGTTTTATGTGAAATAAAATCTTGTGTTAGGTGAAACAGCTGTGCAATTTTCTGCATACATTCACATCTTGGGAGAAAACAATGGTGGGCCAGAAGATAAGTTGAGTTCTTGCATCTAGCATTGCAATTTGAGGAAACCTTTGTGGATCGGATGATTCTGCAGCACCACTGTGTGTAGTGTGTGGTGTCCTGTGCTATTAGACACCAACATGAACTTTACATTTATTTTGGAAAACAAAAATTTGTGCACGCAGGATTATTATGAGATCTCTGTGTTATTTCCTGCAAATATGTTGAACACTGACACACAATAATTTGAGATTATTATGAAAATGCATAAATCCATGGCATAACCGTGGTTATGGTAGCATCTGGTTGTCTTATTGTAATGATCTGAGATTAAATTAAACTTAATATCCAGTGTTCTTTGTAAAAGAATGAAACTTCCAATGCAATATCTAGCCTGCACCCACACGCAAACACGTACATGCATGCACACACAAACACACAGTGTCTGTGTGCATAATGCCCAGCAGGAATCCAGTCTAATCTATTTGTACATCTTTATCATACCATGGAAAACAACTATCAAAATGTCCATACAAACACCAGCTATAATATCTTTTGTATGCAATTTGTCGTGATAAACAGATTTTTGATCATTAAAATATTCTGAATGCTTTTGCCAGCTGAAACTTTCACTTTGCAAGCTACATTCCTCAAAAACTATTTCTATGATCAGATATAATTTTTTTAATCATTTTTATATCACATTTCTGGGAGCTATACTACATCCAAACCTAAATGTGTCCATGCACAATGGCAACCTAAAAGCAAAGTTCTACTAGACTCTGTCTGGTGCTGTTAAACTGCATAATCCCTCCCCCCAAAGGAAGACATTTCATATGATTAAACACCCTCTAATGCCAAATAAAATATGTATTACCTCTGTCTTTGTATGCCTCAATCAAAAACTGCAAAAACCTTGCAGTAGCTGTCAAACAAACTTTACCAATGTATGATACTCTTGCCTACTAGGGATCACCACTGCAGCACACTCCAATGTGACAATTTGCTCTCCATAAAGGAGCAGGTTGATCTACCTTGCCTCAGCCTTGTTCACAAAATACTTTCTAACAAAGCTTTCTGTACCCCATTTCACAGACTCTCTTTGAGTTACTCACTGTCAACTTTACTCATGTGCCAACAATGCCCAACTACTTACAAGACATAAGGATTCATTTTCTTCCACTGAGCATGCCCTTTCCTTACCCCCACATTATTGGACTCTATTCCAGAAGAACTTTGCCACACTACAGAGTGCAGTGACCTCAGAAAACAACCCATCAGTTACTTAGAAATGAAAGCAACCTGCATTTGCCACACATATCCCTCTATAACTTAGTCTTCTTCTCAAGTCTTGCTTGTATTATTTAAAATCATCCATCTCTTCCATCTTTGACATTGACCGTAGCACTCAGCTGTTGCTTACTACACCTTATTTCTCCCCTCTTCCCTTGTTGTCTTACTCTTTAACCCCTTACTTTATCTCTAACACCCTCTATACTGCAACCTCTGGTACCCAGAGCTAGATCCAGCACAAGGTGACCAAGGCAGTTGTCTAGGTCTCGCTGGCTGGGGGGGGGGGCACAACATTTAATTTTTAATTAAATAATTAAAATCAATTTTACATTTCTTCTTTATGGATGCACTTTGCATTCATGGTCTGACACACACACACACACACACACACACACACACACACACACACACACACACACACACACACACACACACACACACACACACACACAGAGCAATGTGCGTAATTTGAATCAACATTGAACACTTCCCATCTCAAATGATTTCAACACTGAAATACTTCCTTTTCCTTTCTCAAAAGTGCATTGGAACTTTAGCATTCCTTCTCCCCCTACAAAAAAGTGCCACAAAAGAGATGGGAGAGTTCTCAGCAGATACTGTGGGAGGTGTGTTGAACAGTTCTACAGGAGAACATTCTCAGCAGGGACGTAGAAGTGTCCGTGTGTGTGTGTGTGTGTAATGCCCTAATTAGGGATGGCAGATTAGTTAATTAACTTGATCAGGCTCAAACCCTGCACTTTGGCTACAGGAAGCCAGAACCTTAATCCACTACACTACCTACTAGACTACTCACGTAGTAATCAGAGCTGATTGTAATGTGCTGAAGTGGGTAAGCTTGTATTTCATGCATTTTGTTTCACTGCTTAATGGAAAAAATCTTCAAAACTACAGGAGGGCATTTTCAAGGAATGTGAGTTTCGATGCCTTTTCAAGCAATGTGAGCTGCAAGAGAAGTTTACTGCTGCTCATGCCAAGTCTGTTTTCAATGCACAACTGTTTTGTTTAGCAAATGGCCGTCAGTGTTTGTGCTACAGAATTTCGAAGTGATGTTAGTAGCACTGTTAGTAGTGCCTTTCATGCTAAACGCTGTGGATCCTACTTCCACACCATAGAGAAGGACTCCTGATACTGCAATGCACTTTAAAGGTGGGTGGATGGGTGTTGCACTCCAGTGTGTCTTGTCCTTTGGATAAGATGTTAAACTCAGGCACCATCTGTCTGCATTTATGATAGGTGCTGTGAGATCTTCTGCATTCACATGAGGTGTCAAAAAGAATAGGGGAAACGTCCCTGTTGCCCTGGACAAATTTCCCTTAGTAGTATAAATACCAACAAGGGTCAACCCTGAAAAGACACTACTAGACTAACCTGGTCAAGAATGAATATTTAAATTAAAAGTTTTAAATTAAATCCATATCACTGCCTTAATTATAAAGTAAATAAGAAAATGGTATGCAAGCTGATATTTTTCAGCAGTGTTTATGGTAAACAATGTGACATTACAATGGATGTGGTGATGGTGGTGGGGGCTGGTCCTTTCTCCTACTTAAGGCCCCATTCAGCCATGACAGTTCTGCTGCTACCCTTTCCTTCCCGACTATTTCACTCTTCCATTTATGTCTGTGTACCCTGGGCTGTATAAAGCATGCTTGACCTGTACGTAACTACTCAATGTATGCTTATACATTCCAGGTTTCTCTAAAACTGCATCTTATGTTCTTCTATTTATTTACTTTTTACTACTCATTTGGTCATACAACTGGACCACTGTATTTGTTTCTTTTCTTCTGTGACTCCCAGGCTGTGGCTGAAATGGATCCAATCTGGATCAGTCCACTATACCAATCAACAAATAAATATATCCAGACATACATTGCTTGTTTACTGGAGTCATACTTCTCAACCTGCAGATGTTGAAATTAGGAATAATGGCCCTTCAAGGAGAGGTGAGTCCAGGGGAAAATTTGGGCATCTAATCAACATAAAAGTTGATTACCAAACAGCACATAACTCTTCCTACATAAGTAGGAATGTAGGCCATTACTCAGCAAAACATGTTTAAAAACATTAAGTGAGGAAAACAAAGGAAAAATGTAAGCACATTATCAGACAATGTAAAATCTGTTGACTTTTAATAAACTGCATTGCAAGACTCTAACACACAAGGTCATGCATGTGTGCAAAAGGAAGATCTAAAATGTGTGTCCTCTTTCTGTAAATCATTATTGACACTAGTATACTGGTTATGTAGTGTAGTTTTCTTTGTACTAGCCAGCTTCAAAAATCAGATGTGATGAGGGGGTTTCAGAAAATTGTGTGAAGGGTTAAATCAAGCCTGAACATAGGGACATACCTCCAAGCATAGGGGCATCCTGTACAGGAGTAAATCAGGGTTGAAGAAAGGAATGTTCCTCCAAAACAGGGACAGGTGAGATACCTGAGTGACATTGTGGACTGATCCAGCCCCAGTCTGAATTGTCTTAAGCGACAAATGAAAACCTGGACTACAAGAGGAAACTTGCTAACCAACAGAATGTATTCTTTATACTAACTTCCTTGCCAAAGATTTTTATTGTTCCAAGTTCCCTGACAGATGATTTTTTGAAATACTATTTCTAAGGCAAATAGCTGAATACCTTTGGAATTTACATGTGATTCCCACCATGTTTATCAACTACCTAGCTGTCAGCACCATACACCACGCATCACAATTCATCCAGTTGTGGTGAGAAGTTAAAAGTCACTGTAGTGTGTTTGCTTCCATTTTCAACAGGATAAACCGAATGAAAGCATCACATCTCTAATCAAAGAAGCAGACTGAAGTTGACAACATATATAGTGTGAAGGTTATATTTACACACAGTCATGTAGTCATAATAAAGACATATAAAATCACAACAGATAGTCTGCAGTACACTGGCACGGGTTAGAAGTGTTATAGTACATCTGAATCTAACAGTAAGGGAAGTGGGTGGGGACACAATAGGAAGGGCAAGAGAAAAAAGGGCAAATGAGATGGTGAGAGGTGGTGACTACACAGCACAAGGCACCATTCATGGCTACATATTCAGTCAACTTTCTACAGGCTTCTTTTAGATAGGTACCAAGTATATCCCTCAGGTGCTTACAAAAGATATAGGATAACAGCAAAAAGGCTGGAATGTACAGGAACAGGAGAACATGTACAGTAAGTAAGATTAAAGTTATGGGACACAATAAGCAGCCTTATGAAAGTACGTTTTTATTTTATGGCACATCATTTTGGTTTTATTTGACTTCTGAGATTGCTTAAGCTAAGGGCCCTTTATCAGCTACCACCTACTTTAAAGGGTAGGAGTATAAAATAGAGCATAAACGAAACTCGAGAGCACAGAAAGAAGGAACATTTTTTTTCCAGTAAAATAAATCCTTAGCATGTTAGCTAAGGTTACCATACGTCTGGGTTTTTCTGGATACGTCCTCTTTTTTGGGCTCCTGTCTGGGCTGTTTTTGAAAATTCTGCGATTTGTCCGGGTTTTAAAACCTGGACAAATCACAGAATTTTCAAAAAGCAGACATCCCTGTTTCGGAGTTTATCCTCTGCTTTGTTTTTTTTTTTTTTTGATTGGCTCGTATATCGGTATACGAGCCAATCAAAAAACTGAGCTTTGTTCAATGCGGAACTGCTTGATGTTCCGCATTGAACAGAAGAGGGTCCGCTGTGCGCGTTTTTGATTGGCTCGTATACCGGTATACCAGCCAATCAAAAATCCCCAAACACGGACCTTTTTTTTTTTTTGCTCTTCAACTAAGAGTAGAAAGGACAAAAAATATGTGCTGCTATCAGCACATATTATTCCGTCCTCTTAGGCTGAAAAAAAAAAAAAAGTAAAGTCTTAGTCCTACAAGAGTAAAGACCCTTTTTTTTTTTAACCCTAATGTTAGCTGCTGTACTATCCAAGTTAGTGTCTGTAACAATGATACTTGAGCATAACCTAGACTTACCTTAACAAGAAAACAGTCTGCTTTACATCTGCACAGAGTTCACAATATGGTGTTCAGTATGATTGCATCTGAATTGCTTACACCTAAATAACAGTAGTGGACCCCAAGAATAAAAAACAAAAAAAAGCCTTACTGAAACATTATAATAAATACACTTATGGCAATATGAGTATTTGATGAGAAGTTATGCTGCGTCCATGTAAATTGCTTTGTTTTTAACTTCAGAATCAAACATTGGGCCACAGTTAGCAGAGAGCAAGTGGAAGCATTTGTCCTTTGAAGTAGTGGTAATAAGCTAGTTTTCCTAAGTGAGGTACACACTGGCTTTTGAACTTCAAAGCTATAAATCTACACATTTATTACCACCATCAATCAGTTGTTAATGCATGAACCTGTGAGAGTTACTGGTAAATGAAAGTTATATAAAAATTGTATACTTACCATTACGAGAGATTTTAAGAGTAGCACTGTCCTCCGTAGTCACAATGTGGAGGCGGCAGGCATCAGGACTACTTATCAAGTAAATGTTTACAGCCTGCTACTTACCAAGTCCCATTCCTAAAATGAAACTCAGTGTCGATGAACTCTGGGTTTCACTGTGATGCAAGGCCATCTAAAATTAGAAAGGACTGAAGGAAATGCTCAATACCATCTATGCCCAAAGTCGTGGGGTTGACTTGGTATGTTAGAAAAGGTGAATCAATTTGTTATAGATCTGTCATTATTGTAAGTACACGCCTTTCATATCTGATAAGCCAAACCTATTTTTACAGAATTACCATTATAACCAGTACACAGGTTTCATACCTGATAAGAGGTCTATCCCTCATAACAGCAGGACACAGTCCCGTGCATTTCCCCCAGGATGACCCTTCCTATGATAACTATCATAGATTTGACATATGTGGCCCAAGAGGAGGGCACAGACCTGAATTACACCTTAGCCTTATAATGTCTTACAACAGTGTTGAGAGTGCACCAAGAAGTTACTGCAATGGTATTTAAAACACCATTTTAGGAAAAAGGTATGAAAACAGCAGCTGCTGTAATGCAATATGCCTTTGGCACTGTACCACATGTCATATTATATGTATTATGGCACAACTGTATGCACACAAACAGTCATCTTATTAAGCTTAGAAACTTTCTGTTCAAGCTTCCGCTTAAAAACTTAGACCACCATCCATTGCCCTTGTGGTTAGCATTCATCCTACCAATGTAAAACCTCACTCCTTGGCACATATCCATACAATAGACTAGATTCGCTCCCTGGTCAATATACTGCAGATAGAAAACAGAAAGATGAAGTGACTGGTTAAATTTAGTCTTGGTAGCCCCTTTTGGAACCAAGGAAAAATTAGTACAGAAAGTCGCATTACCCTAATAAAATATTAGCTATTGAGTTTCACGGAAACTGCATGCATTTTTGAACATGTGCTGGCGGAATGATCTGCCACAAGGAATAATCATTTCCAAAAGAGAAAAAAAGAGGGAAAAAAATGTCATCAGAAGCTGCAGATCTGAGAGTGAGTAAGGTCAGTTTCTGTAATATACAGGTCCCAGTGACTGAAGAGTCCACAGAGATTAAGTATGAGAAGGAAAGTGCTTTAGGAGGTCTTTGCAAATAAATCCAAAGCAACCAAATCGAAGGCAGGAAACACCAGCAAAGGTTCCACAGTTTATTAACACAATATGACAAAACGTAATCCAAATACACAGATAAACGCTCTTGGCAAAAAATTGCGTTTTCGTCTTTCCTCACAATGACTTCATCAGATAATGTCAAATTAAATTAATTAGAGCATTAAATAGTAAAAACTTTCAAAAATTGTCCAATCAATCACAGTGCATCATAAAGCAACCAATCAGTAAATGATCATCATGAATATTAAAATACAACAAGCACATATTAAAAACAGCCTTGTACTTAATCTTTTCCAATAAATTAATGTATTAAAAATAGATTTATTATGTACATAATTAATAAATAAAACTGATTTTATAAGATCTATAGAGTGCAAGATAAAAAATTCCAAAATTCATATAAAAACAGTACTCCTGTTTAGAAACCCTTGTTTAGATTTAGTGCAAAGTCCATAATTAATTATAAATAAATGCCGCCATCTATTGGCCATTGTATAAATTACAAGCTTAAGAAAGTATATCTTTTATATTTTAGTTTTTTAATTTCTTAAATATCTGCTGCTTTTAATTTAAGTACTGGAGCTATGGATACACTTTCATTTAAGCCAGGTTTTTTGGTGGCATTAAGGTATATTTGCCACCATAGTTCTCTGTAAGCCAACCTTTCTTCCCATAAGCCTCCTCTTAAGTCCTTTTTCACCTGTTCAATGACAAAAAAATCAAAAATTGCCTCTTTACACTCTTTTGTGTGTCTGTATAAGGCGTTGGTATCTTTCGCCTTAGAAATCTCATAGTAATGTTCGTATATTCTTCTCCTCAAGACTCGTTCTGTTTTTCCTATATAGAAGGAATTGCATTTTTTACAAATGCTTATATAAACTACACCCTTTGTCTCACAGTTATAAAAACCTTTACTTCTTATAATTTTGTTGTTCCTACTGGGGATGATTATCTCAGCAGCATTTAACATGTGGTCACATTGATTACAATGGCCACACTTGTAACTGCCTTTCCTTTTTTGGCCATCCATTCCTTCGTTTATTATATTCCATCTGGTTTGGGATTCTAGAATATTCTTTATAGTCCTGGCATTTCTATATACAATTTTTGGAGTCAAATTACTCATACCATTTATATCAGATAGGGCTAGGAACCTAGTCCATTCATTTCTAAATACTTCACTAACCCTCATGTTAGACACATTGTATTCCATAATTAAAGCCTGTTCGTATCTTGGTTCATTATCTATGTTGGTAATCTTATTTTCTGTAATATTATTAATAATTTTTTGTCCCTTTATTGGCTGAAATTTAAATTCCCTCCCCAATTCCACCTCAGTTCTCAATTTAGTTATAAAGTCCTTTGGATAACCCCTTTCCTCAAACATTTTACTTAGTAAATTGCATTCTGTAAAAAAATCTTCACTGGCGCTGGTCATCCTACTACCCCTCACAAACTGCCCTTTAACAATATTCTTCTTACAATGTGAGGGGTGTGCGCTAGTGAAGTGAAGAAAGGAGTTACAGAAGGTTTTCTTCCTATAAATCTTAGTTTCAAAGTCACATCCTTTCTTGTATATTTCTACATCTAGGTATTGCAATTTTTCTCTTGAAAGGGAGTAGGTAAATTTTAAGAAATTGGTGGAATTGTTAATATAATCAAAAAATTCATTGAATCTGTCGGTTCCTGCTGTCCAAAAAATAACTATGTCGTCTAGGAAACGACGATACAAAGTCCAACAGTCTTTGTAACTAGAATTAATTATGTAGTCTTCCTCCCATTTTGTTAGGACAATATCAGCATAAACGGGCCCACAAGCTGCACCCATTGCTGTACCCTGAATTTGTTGATAATATTCGCCTTGAAAGGTAAAGAAATTATATCTCATTACCATATCAACTAGCCCAGTAATTATACTTTTTTCAGCCTGTGTTAACTTAGTATTTCTATAAA
>NC_056747.1:432372612-432453666 GCF_019279795.1 Protopterus annectens | reverse complement strand
TGTCAGGCACAGATGTCTACGTTTGCACTCTGAGTTTGGATTTTATATTTGCTATAGTCATACCCATCAGACTTGTATTATGTTGTATTATACAGCTTCATTACAGCCCATCTGATTGTTCCTGGCCAAGCACATTTTACTACTCAAAACCAATAAAGACAAAACCCTACCATCTCTGTACACTTACACTTTGTCCTTCTGGTAACTCCTACTTACTTTATGTAACTAGACTATCGTATCCTGTTTCAGAATTTGGGGTATCCTGGAAAAAGCGACGACTATGATAATTTGAGGAAGTACACATGCACACACTTTTCATCAACAGCAAAGTTTCTCTCTGCAAATCTCTGTTCAAATATTTTTTTCAAATCAGCTTAAAACAGCTTCCCAATACCACAAATGATCACCTTTACAGACCTGCAACCAAACATTTCAGCTGTTGAGTAAGGAATAAAGAATGTTTGTATGAATACACAAAGTATATACAACAAAATTTACCTATTGCAAAAGTGGATATCCCAAAAACAATGATTTTGGGTGTAAGAGAAGCCTAGCTTAAACCCCATATAAGGAGTAAAGGTAATCATTTGTAATTCTGAGACTTGTTAGTGCAAATCCTGAAGCAGTGACACCGAATGTGCAACAATGTAGCTTCCTATATGCTAAGTCCTGAACGAGTGACACTGAATGTGCAACTATGTAGCTTCCTACATACCAAGTCCTGAAGCAGTGACACTGAATGTGCAACAATGTAGCTTCCTATATACCAAGTCCTTTTTCTCTGAGGTGTAGCAGTCTCAGACTTAGTATACAAAAGTAGTGGGGGTGGAGGTGGGGAGGGCCCCCTGGACCCCCCCAAGCAACTTAAACAGAGAGCAGCAATTATCAACATTCACTGTTCTGCTTCCCTTTGGCAGGTGTTTTGTAATTCTGGGACTCAGTTTAACAGAATAAACCCAGTCCTTGGTCTACAATCTCATATTTTGCTATTTCAAAAGTTGAATAAAACCACTAAAGCCTTCCTTTTTGGTTTTCAAAAGCTTTATTTTTGAAGAATGTCCAATATAGGTAGGTGAGCACAGTGAAAAATCTCTCTCTCTGTTTTATTTCAGCTGTCGTGTAACAACTACTCCACATACAGTCCATTTATACTTTGTACAGCATAAGCACATTAGGAATATGTAAGTATTGATATAAAACCTATATTTTCCTTGGTTGACAGAGTTACATTCATTTATGCAGATACAGATACAAATTCGCTATTCTCACTGGTTAACAGTGTTACATTCATTTTGTATAGAGATGGACTATGGGAGGAGACTGGCCGCATTATAACCAGCGCATTCACAAGTAAGCTTCATCAGATCTACCAATTAATCAAATGTGCAGGTAAACTAACACTCAGTTGAAAAGTAATTAAATCGAGGTTTCTAAATTATGACCAAATTTATATTAACATTAACCCAAGGGACATTATCCAGGGTTGAATAATAGGACTAGACTATTTGGTGCAAGAATCTTAAACATCTTAAAAAAATCTTAAAAAATTATTAAACAAGTGTCATGCCTTATCATGCCCTTTAATGCTTTGCCTGGTAGATATCCAGAGGAGGCCAGTTGAATAACCATATCTCAATTTGGGTAATGCTAGAGCAACTGCAAAGCATGTCAATAGTCTCCAGAAATGTACGCAAATGGGCAAAAACCCAGGGGAGTAAATGCAAGATATAACAAGAGTGGAACAAGTAGAACATTGACCTTTAGACAGTGAGCATAAATAGCGACAGTGGATTAGAGAAAACATATGCATTAGGAACATAGTCACTGTTAGTTGTAAGCACGATGATGTCGTTTTCTTAGGTTCAATACACTGTTGATGGAGATTATAGTGTTGATTCCTGGTGGTTTGCCTGCATTAAGCTGGATCTGGTATGCCAACTCCCTTTTCTCCAGAATGCCTTTGGCGGCACCTTGTAGTGTTCCCTTTTCGACCATATCTATGATATGGAACCTGAAGGAGTTATGCCCAGTCCTTTCATTGCCATGCCTTGCCAATGTATTGTTGCAGTTGGGTTATTTTATGTCATGTAGATGCTGAGCAATCCTTGTTTTCAGCTTGTTCAAAGTTTTGCCTATATAAAATGTGGCACATTTTGAACATTTGGCTATGTAAACTAGACAATCACTATCATAGTTCCCTCTGTGTTTGCTGAAAAAGGATTTCTTTGTGTTTGGGCAATCGAACTTATCACCATTGCTCAGCAACTTATAACCACACTTCTGTTTTCCAAAGGGACAGGTCCCAAGTCTGTTCTGATGTAGTAGGTCCCATTCCCTCAATGCCATCTCCAGGATATGTCTCTGATTCCTGTTTCTCCTAATACTGAAATTCGGCATACTGGGGAGGAATGAGCTAATGGTAGGGTTGTGCCTGATAATACTCCAGTTCTCCCTAATAATGCCTCTAAAGGTTTGGAAATCTGTGGAGTACATGAGCACCACTGAGGGCTCCTCATGGTCCTTCTTGTGTTGCCTTGATCTTCTTTTTCTGGGTTTCGTGTAGCCCAGTTTTTTTTGTTTGTCTTCTATAATGGGGTCAAAGATCGAACAAATGAACCTTTCACTGTCTCCTCTTTCCAAAAATTCCCACTCTTGTTTAATGTTATTGGCCTTGAAATCTCTCAGGTTCTTGGAGACACAGGCAGTCCAGAGCCCCTGTGACTTAAGAACATTTCTTTTAGTCTGAAAAGAGTGCGTTCTAGCCCAGTGGAGGATAAGATTTACCCAAGTGGGTTTTTGGTATAGGTTGTTGGTGAGTAGATCTGAGTTGCACTCCTTGGAAATCATGAGATCAGAAGCATCTGGTGTGCCAGCTCTATGAAGCAATGTTTCTTTTTGAGCACTACACAGTATTCCCAAAACAATACCAGATTATCTTCACCGACAGAAATGGCATTGAAGTTAGTAATCCTTCAAATAAACCCATTTCCCAGAGGTACAGTTGTTGGTCTTCTCTGAAGGTATCACAGGCCTTGGAAAGAGCTCCCAAAAATAACAAATCAGAGGTAGAGGACAAACCCAATCAGTGTTGTCATATTAGGAGACTCAATCATTTATAACAGTATGCCAGTTATTAAATTTATTTTCAATTGTCAAGATAAGAAAGGAAGGAGGATTCTGAAATTGAATTGATTTCTTATTATGGGGCATTCCTACTTTAAATAGGCAGACTAGATAACATTTTTTATAACAGTGATAGCATGACAAACTGGCAAACTGAATTCACTGAATGATGTGAGAGTGAAACATAAATGAACTTTTAGTGATGTATCAAAGCTGTACTCGCTATACTCCTTTAATGACAATTTTTGGTTATTAATAGGGCCTCAAATTAACTACAAGTGTTTTCAAGGAAAATGATCTAAAGATTTTTTTTCAAAATGTAATACATATTTGAAGAAGCGGAATTACAGGAGAGACAGTAAAGTGTTTGCAGCAGATGCACTAAGGGCAACAAATCAAGCATGACCGGTTGTACTCTGATAGAGGGGTTTCAGAAGGCTGGACAGAAGCTCCAGTTACAATCAATATGATACGTTTGTTGGAAAGAAAAGAGCAGAATTAGAAGACTTCAGAAAATAGGATTAACTAGCTTGAATATTAAACAAGATCAACATGGAGTGATGAAGATTTAAAGTAGGGAATGTAGTTCAGTCTTACTTCAGTAAGATGTATTTATTACTTTTTAATTGGGTAGTTGGACGGGTCTGAAGATGACAGACACTGGCAGAAGCAACAGTTTAAGCATACAAAAAAAAGATTGATTACAAAGACATTAGCCAAGGTCAGTTGGGTTACAAAGTTAGAAAGTAACACATCTAAAAGCAGCAAGCACACAGCAATGCAACCTTACAGAAGAATATGTGTAGAGACTTAAGGAATTACAGCAAGAGTAAACCAACACCATTAAAACAATTTTAACTAATGTACAGATCATAATAATGTGTTCTCAACACAGATACCAAGAAATTCCCCTTGAGAATGAGAATTGAATTCCTTGGCGTCCATGGCTCCAGCACATAAGTTGGTTATGATCATTGAGACCCGATCATAACTTTTTGTAGTGCATGGAGCTTCATCTGCTCCTTCTACTACCAGTTGCAGTAGACAAAAATGTGTAGGACTGCAATGTTTTTTACCAGCTTGCAAAGACTGTGAAAGTTGGTAAAGCACTTTGTGCTGTCAGCAGTGGGCAGAAATGAAGTGTCCCTCTGGAGGATAAATTACTTTAAAAGTTGTTAAAACTCTCCATTTTGCCACACTTTTTGTTCATAAGTGTGGCAGAGACAGGTTCTAAAAACTATGAAAGTTGTTTTCCTTTTGCCACTACTCTTTGCCAACTGGCACTGTCAGCTGTTAATCCACAGTGAGGAATATAATCTTAGCAGTGCTTAGATAAATTAAGTACTTATAATGGAATGCAAATGAATGCAATATACAGGCACCTTCTTTTTCAAAGATTCATAAATTCATAGGAGATTACTAGACTAACAACTTAAGGGCTCATACAAGCCTACCAAATATATGGCCCATAGGTGCAAGTGGATGTCATGGATCTGTGCCTGTGCATTGAGTATCTTGCAGATTACCCCTGTCCATAAGGGACATAGACACTACCCCAGTTGTGAATTTGTGATTCCCCATCTATTAATCCAAGCTGCAGCTGAAGTTCACCAGTAAAGGGTTCTGTTTAATGTGAATAGGAAGTCTGTCCCAAAGAACTGGCAATCTCTGAGACACATATCTGTCTCTCCAGCATGTTTTGTTTAAGTTGATGACTAAGTTTAGATCCCTAGATTGGGTGACCCTTGTGCTGTATGACTTGCAGATGTGTATCAACTCCATCAAGGCTGGATTTGTGAGTGCCTTGTAGGTCAGGAATAGGTCACCGTTAATAGTTGGTAGGAGACAGAGTAAAGAGACAGGGCTTTTAGTCTATCCACAAAGTTTGTTTGTTTTGTTTACACCCTGTATTTTCTTTGTGAGGAACCACTGAGGTCATTCCAGCTGCTGTAAATGCCTAGAAAAGCATATGCCAAATGGCGCATTGTACTCAATTATAAGGTCTAATGGGGGTTGAGTACAGCAGGACTATGATTTCTTGGATCTGCATGCCATACATTTACGTATAAGTTGTACCACATAAAATGACTTTCTTATCACTGTCTATACATGGCAATCAAAGTTCAGGCTACTACTTATCTGTGTACCTAGATCTCTCACTTCTGAATTTACTCTTAGGGGTGAGCTACTGATGTTGCAATTTGCAGGGGTATTTGACTTCCCAAGGGGTACGATAATGCCTTTTTTCAAATTTAGTTTTAGGCCTTGGTTCTGGCACTAATTATTTGTCTGATCTAGACCCTCCAGAAGAATATCTACATCACTGGGGGAATCAAGTGATTGCCTCCAGCTTGCAGTCATGTGCAAAGTTTGTCAAGCAGATGCCTTCCACATTAGCCTTGACTTCAGAGAAGTATATTCTGAACAGGAGTGGTCCCATCACTGAGCCCTGTGGCACACCACTACTTACTGTCCTCTTGCTAGATCTGGATTCACCCACTTTAGCCACGTGTCCTGTCAGTGAGCCAACTGGCTATACATTTGGTGATGTAGGAATTTATGTCCAGTTTTTGAGTTTATTTATAATACCTGAGTGGGGAATTGTGCCAAATGCCTTGACCAGGTTGAGGTGGGAGATAAGTACTGTTTTACCCTCATCCTTGGCGTTAGTGACTTTCTCAAAGGAATCCACCAGATTCAGTAGGCATGACCTGCCCTTGACAAAGCCAGATTGGGTTGGGTCCAGTTTTTGGTGTTGTCGAGGTCCATGATTATTCATTCCATTGCCTTACACATAAGACTAGTCAAACCTATGGGTCTATAATTTCCCGGGTAAGTAGATGGTCCCACTTTAAGCAGAGGGATGACAGTTGCTGTCCACCACTCTATCGAGACAAAGCCATTTGGAGGCTGTGGTTAAATAGTGATCCTAATGGGCCTGATAAGTCCTGATTTAAGCTGTTTAGAGGCAACCTAGTATATCATCAGACACTATTGAAGCTGTGATTTTAGTTTTAGAGTACAGTAGCAACCTGTGTTTTGCTGAAAACTGGCAGTGGAGTGGTGGGGAGCATTTCTTGGGGAAGAAATGGGGGTGATGGGGAGGTGACATTCGAGATTAATTTGTCGACCAGAAGATTTGCTATATCCTCTGGATGAGCATAGGTAAAGCCATCTACAACCTGATTCTGTTTGATGTTGCCCTTAAGACTGCAGACATAATTGAAAAATGCCTACTTTAGCTTTGGAGGCTATTTCTACCTCAAATTCTACTTTCAGAGACTTGACTAGCTCCATTATTTACTTTTTAAACTAAAGAGGGACTCTGTTGTGCACATTCTGTCAGGTATTGACTTTTCTATGCAGTTGTTTATTTAGTCATATAGGGTTTTGGTGTACATCTCTGTATAGCCGTATGTATTTTCTGGATTTGGGTGAGTTTGGAACTAGCTATACTGTCCCTTAATAGGTGGTTATTTACCTCAGAGAAGTTCTTAAAGTTTTTGCGGTTAGGTCGGTGGACTAGATTTACCTTTATTTCAAGAGAGACCGCTTTGTGATCTGATCATACCAGTGAGGATATCACACTAAGGAGGGTGTAGCACTCTTCTATATTTATGAGTACCAGATCTAGAATATTTGTTATCCTAGTGGGATTACAGACTAGCTGCTCCAATGCATTTGAATTTACAAAGTTAAAAAATCTTTTGGTCTGCATATTACTGGTCACGTATGCCCCCAATTAATGAAAGGGACGCAAAATCACCCATTATTATGGTATTGGGCTGGATGATGAGTGATTCTGTTAACTTCAGATATGATATATTGGATTCCTGATTCATGATGGGAGACCTGTAACTAGCAAGACTATAGCACTGGATATTTTTGCATTGTTAGTTGGAAATGGAGTAGGTCAAGCATGTCGTATTGTTTGACCAGCCTTGACGTGTGCTTATCCTATATGTAGATAGGTACACATCCGCATTTTGCTCTTTCATATTCAGTGGGTGGCCAGAATGTATGAAAGGTGTTGCTGCCATGCACTGTTAGAGTGCTTTCTATGGCACTGAACCATGTTTCAATAACTGTACAGACATCAGCATTCTTCATGGTGAGGTGAGCTTCTAGGGAGTGCAGTTTCTTGTTGAGGTTCCTAGCACTGAGCAGTAACACCTTTATCTTGTCCTGAGTAGCTCTTGTTATGTTGGAAGGGTTGTCATTTTGGTAATACCTAAAAAAGGCACTATAGAGGTGAATAACGTTTTGGCAATATCCGATAGCTTAGAGGTGACAGGTGAAGACCATCCCTGGCAAAGCAGCGTGGCCTGTCAACCATTTCCAACCAGGCTGACACATATTGGACCTCTTTGGAATGAGACAACTAGCTAAGCCAATTGTTAAAGTCTATCATTTTGTGCTGGGATTGTGGCATCATTCTTGGAGATGGTATAATGCTGCTCAATGCTAGACTCATACCTTCCTGTGACACATCTTTTGACAGCTTAATCATGTCCTCTTCATATAGTCCAAGGAGGTACGTCCCAGGTCATTTATGCCCAGATGGACTATGACTGAATCATACTGGTGCTTTGGGGTAAGTGACCTCATTGCTTGCATGATTTGTTGAATCCTGGATTCTGACAGGCAACTAACTGTAACCTTCCCTTATACAGTCTGGTAAGAAGGACATCAGTTTGTCCCACAATGGAGTCTTCTATGACCAGAACATTGGGTTGTGGAGTGTCTGCCTTATGAGCTTGGTAGGTGAGACACAATGGGATATGGATTTATTTGTTGTAATGGGAATTGTCTTCTTTGTGCACATGCAGAGTTTCTGAGGACTGCACCTGAGAGGCCTTTGAGGTTTAGGTAAGTTACATGTGAGCACCTCTCCACATATGTGAGTCTGTTTGTGTGTGGTCCTTTGCAGGTGTGGTGAGTGATGTATGCAAGTCACTAACAACCTGTTTGTTGTTTTTTTGTATTTGTATGTGAGACTCTTGCCTCCAGTGGCAATATGTAACTACATCTCTCACATACTGTATTTACCTGTTTGAGAATTAAGTGGTTGTCAGTGTACATAAGACAACTGTTACATTATCTCAGGATTCCCCTGTCAACCAAGCTGGATAAAATAGATCCATGGTTGCAGGTTCTAGTGAGTTCTTGAAAAGATAAAAGCAGAGGGTGTTTGTAACTGGATGAGGAAAGGGTGCTTACTTGGTGTAATCTGCAGCTAAGCTATCCAGTAAGGCTACCCACTGCCAACTCAGATACTCTATGAGCAACAGTAGTCTTGGGTACTATAATAAGGTAACTGCCACAGTAATCTTTAACAGTACAATGAAAAAATGTTTCCAGATGTTTGCATCTGTACAGGGCACAGTGAGCAGCTCCATGCAAACGTGCCAAATTTATACCAGCACTAGAAGTACAGAAAACTGACTACTGAGCTCTCTGGCCTCTTTGATGTGCTGCCTGGGGTTATACCACTTGACTATCTTCTCACCTTCGTAACTTATGCTAGACTGCTGGAAACCCACCGGTAGTGAAGCAGCAGCACTCGTTTTCTAAAATGCACTGTAAGGTTTTTTATTTGTTTAATTTTTTTTTACTGCATTTGAATTAGTCACTTTGTGTCTCATTTCAGGAGGGATATGGTTCCAATTTGCTGGTTCTAGCTGGCAACATTTTTTTCACCAACTTATTTGCAGAAAGCTAGGATATAGAAGGAGAATCGTGTTGGCTGGACTTCAGAAAAACAGGGAGAGGATCTAACTTTTTATTTCTAAGGAAAAGGCAGCAGTTTTCATATGTGAGCTTTAAGATGAAGGTTGAAAGATGTTGGCGGCAAGAGCTGTTACTGGGATTCAATTAACCTTTTGCTGGGAGGTACAGTGGTGTTCATTAAAGTGAGAGAGGAAAATTATCTTCACATTTTGTTTACTGTTATTTGGATTAGACAGGTATAATGGGATGAGTCAAGTACAACAACTGGGAGTGCATATACCAACTGTGATGAAAGCACATTAATGGCAAAGGTAAGTCTGGTTTGTTGAACAAGGTGATTAGCAATAATACAGGATGCTCTGAGCTGAAGAAAAATGCATTATGTACTTACCACAACTACAGATCCTTTCATTCCAGTTCGATAGGACATATGGGTCCTCTAACCACCACTCAGATCTGATCTGGCAAATTTAGTGCTCCAGTCTCAAGCACTTTAGAATTTTTCCATCCCATAATGCTCTTCTACCCCTGACTAACTCAGACTGAATTTGGTGCCTAAATACAAAGTCAGATTTGTACTGCATTGGACTCAAGGAAGGAGACACAATCATTCAGGTCTAAAGACTAGCATAGGGAAGGAGTGCAGTTTGTCATATTGGATGGACTGGAATGAAAGGCTCTATTGTTATGGTAAGTGCATAACTATCATATCCTATTCATTCAGGATATCAGGTCTGACATATGGGCCAGAATTCCCAGCTATGAAAACTCTGGGTGGCCTCATGACAGGAGACTCTTCAAGGTGGAAGCCCTAAAGAAAGCTCTAATTCTGGAAGTGCAATTTAACTTCTAGTGCTTAATGAAGGTATACTCAGAAGACCAAGTTGCTGCTTTACAAATATCATCCAGGGAATGTAATCTGAAAAAAGGCTATAGATGGTGCCATGGCTTTGGTAAGATGAGCTCTGGATTTTGCAAACAAAATGTTGTTATGGAGTGAATAGACAAACGAGAAATATGCTTGCCACCTAGTTAGCACAATTTTGGACTCTGACCAACGGATACAAACAACTGTTCATCCTTCCTGAAAGGGGCTGGTCTACAAAGATAGAAATGTAGCTGCCTGTGAACATCCAATGCATGTAGGGTGTATTATCTTTTATCAGGGATGTAGAAGGAAGGTCCCTTTGAAGAAAGCTTCACATAGTCTATAGGAAGCTAGTGAATGATCCTTGAAACCAGCATAAATTGAAAAAAAATCCCTACCATGTGAACTTTAATAGTTGAGAAACTTTGAGACAGAGTAGAACAAGGTAGTAAAAAATGAACATCCCCAGTAGATGCTGAAAAGGGATCAATATTTTGAGATTCCAACCGTAAAGTAAAGGTTTTCCATTTACTGTGGTATACCCTTTGATTTGAAAGTTTTTGTGATGTCTCATGTTGGCATCTACTAAAGGGTCCTTGTAACTGCAGAAGCCTCGATGATAAAGCTGGTCAAAAGGCTGCCATTGAGACTTTTTGCACCAAAGATTCTTGGGGCTTCTGGTTCCAAGAGAAGGACTTCTGTGGCTACCAAACATTTAACTCCAATTGCAGACAAAGTTTTGCCTTCCTGCTCACTGCTTGATTTGCTTCTGCTTCTCCTTGGTTCTGAAGAGGAAGGCCCATAACAGGAAATGGTGAACAATGTCTTAAAGTCTTCTGCAAAATTACAAAGTCTGAGACAAGCATGGTACCTCAATATGATGTCTGTTCCAGCAATTCTGGCTACCCCACTGGGTGCTTTATACAGAAGCTGGACGGAGAGGGTGGAACTGTTCAACATGATCAACTCCTGTGCCTAAACATGTCTGCAAGTATCAGGAACTCCTGTGCTTCAACTTGTCTGCAAGTATCAGGAACTCCTGTGCCTCAACTTGTCTGCAAGTATCAGGAGCAGGTGGTCTTCTCTTTGAGTCCAGGGTTTGTTTGGCTGTGACTAGCTGTAAAAAATTCAAGTGCAGCAGGTAACGGAGAGCTTTTATAATGAAGGAACCTAATGTTAAGGTAGGCCACCCCATATGATCCATTGCTCACAAATCCCTATCATGCAGATGGATTGCTGGACTCTTCTGTTTGTCACTGCTTCTATCAACACTTAGTCAGCATGAAGTCCCTTACTCTTATGTTGTCTGTCCTGGGAAGGTCAAAATATCCTTTCAGGTTTCGTTGGAATGGTCCTAACACTGAAGTAAATCTTTCATAATCAGGCCAGACTTACACTGACAGCAACTCTTTTGGAATCTGACCTTTAGTTAAAGAAGTACTCAGTTATTGACCTAATGGGCATTAAATAATCCAGAAAAGTCTTTCTAAGGTTCTAGTGTTTCTTTAATATTCATTAGTTCATACACTCTCTCTGTTTGCTCTTATTAAGTTTCATCAATTAGCATGAGTTTAAATGTTAAGTGCAGAAAAGTAACTTACAGAAGACAAACAGCAGCAGCACATTCCCTGGACTTAAACAACAGTGAACAAACAAGTTACAAACAATTAAAATTAATCATTTTGTGTAACTGTTGATACTACTAACTGACCACAAACACTAGTTTAGTAAACTGAAATGTTATAAAATTTAATGTGGTACACCATAATATTATACAGAACCATGTATTCTTTTTCTCTCAGCTGTTTTTTTTCCCTATCAGGTGGTGAGCATCTGGTGGATAATAAAGCAATTTAGGCGTGCATACTCTTTTATACAAATGATAGGCAACACCATCATGACAAAGTACCTAATATAAAGTTTAATTTGTATGCGTTTGTTTCCTCTGTTATTGTACACTTTCCTGACATACATTAGCTTTCCATTTAAATACATTTCATTTTAGGAAAATATTCCCCTAGTTGTAATGTTGCTAGTTTAAGCCACTAGATTTTTTTATATAATGAATTACAGTTTTACCACTGTTTTTCTGTTTCTTCTTCTCATTTTAGAGACCGCTGAGTCTCATTAACCCCACTAGCCTGTGCTTCAACTCCCTCCCTTTTTTGCTATTGAGGACTACTGAGGACTTTGGGAGATGGAAGTAGGGAACTGTGGCAGTCACCTTACAAGGATGATTTTTTTTCCCCCACATAGTTCCTAAGTGACCTTCCATGGTAGTAAAAGGAAACAAGAAGGCCTAACATACTGTCCCATTAATGTGCGTGTAAACGTACTTACACAAACACACATACAAACAAACCAAGACCTAGCTATAGCACTGTGTGCTACTTTGCGAGCGACAGAATTAGTCATTGCCCTTGTGATGGACCATCTCCACTCACCTGCTACTTGCCAGTAATCACATGCCATACCAAGGTGTATTTATCTACCCAGTATGGGTGATATACAATTGAGGCAACTTGCTAGCATTTTCCATTTGATCCTTCCAGCACCCAGGCTGTCCAATTACACGAGCCTTTGGGGCTACTGTTTTAGCTCTCTGCATCATGAAGCAAGCCTTCAGTTTCATCCTTAATTCCTTTAATAATATCTATGGGCAGTAGAGTAAAACCAAGGCAAGAAAAAAACAGAACCAAAGACAAAGCATTTCACATGAAAAAATGCACACGATAC
This sequence comes from Protopterus annectens, assembly GCF_019279795.1. NCBI lineage: Eukaryota > Metazoa > Chordata > Ceratodontiformes > Protopteridae > Protopterus > Protopterus annectens. The sequence continues at coordinate 432,441,209 of NC_056747.1, read as the reverse complement.
CCAAATGTTAACTCAAACAGTGATGTATGCACAGAGGGTGTAATCCGGAATATGACATAATCACTGTGGCATATATTTAAGAAAAGTAATAATGTATTTATTTTGTGCAATGAAATTTGATAGAAGTAAAATACAAAAAAAAAATCCCTGCCATATTTGTTCATGTTTAGATATTTCGGTGTTGTAGAGTGTGCTTATAGAGATTTTTTTCTCAAAATAAATGTCTTGCTATTTTATCAAACTTGTCAGTTTATTTTTTCATCATTGAAAAGGTATGCTGCCTAGAAATATGCACTGTCTAGAGCTGGGGGAATTCAATTCAAAAGATTCTGTGTAGGTCTCTCGATGCCATTTGTCCATGGAAGTTAATTAACTTTATAATATCCATCTATTTTAAACAACTTTAGGAGTGGAAAATAGTGTCAAACAACAAGTTAAGTATTTGACTTTTTTATTTTTTTAATTAGAAAGTGGGTTTACCCTCTGCATACAATGAAACCTATCAAACCACATGCCTTCAAACAAATATTGGCCACTGGGATTTATTTTTGTATAATAACTTGTATGTTGTATAGTGTCTCATAATTCTCCCTGATTACTACTGCTGCTATACAAGTATATTACCAGTGTAAGCAAGCTTCATTATTAAATGCTTGTTTGAATGATTTGTCTAGTTGCTAGTCTGTCAGACTTGAGAATACAGTCCACAGAATGCATGAAATATGAATTCTGCTGCATTCCTTGCAACAATACAGTACCATAAACATTCTGAGATCAAATGCTTGCTCTATGGTCTTCTCATGTGCTGACAAGATGGCAGTCTACATTCATAAGAGGAACTTTAGCTGAGCAATACATGTTATATAAAAGCATATGCAGATGCTGCTAAACCCATAAAAGTAGTTAAGGTGAAATTAAGTCAATGGAAGTGTGCAACATCAAATGGGGCTTGTTGCAGTCCTAATTCATAGTCAACATCTTATCCGGTGAATGTTTACTATGACGAAGAAAGAATATTGTAGCAGCAGTTATCATCAGCAGCTGATATATTTTGTGTGGCGCTATCTAAATACTTCCTATAATGGAAACTAAAAAAAAGGTTTTACAAAACAGGAGTGTTGAGACTCTTAGCACTTGTTCAGTATCAGAAGTATAGGATGTTAAGATCATCAAAGTTTAATTACCTCCATTATAAAAAAAAATGCAGACACACTCAGAGTAGGACCGACGTTGTTTTTGTCCTGTTATGAACCACACTCAGAGTAGGGCTGACATTGTTCTTGTCCTATGTGCCATGCTCGGAGAAAGAGTAGCATTGTGCTTGTCCTATCCATGTATTTCATTTTGTTCATAATGTCCTATATTAATACACCTTGGGACACAAGTAATACTACAGATGAATGCTGGAATGTGATGTCTTGAGTGGTTTTCTCAGATCAGGTTTTTCTGATTTTGATAAAGGTTCATAACTGGACAAAAACACTCAGTGGTTGTTGTAGCCATTGTGATTGAATATTCCTTGTAATACCTTACTGCTTTATAAGTAAATAAATAAATACATGGGAACATTTTCTGAGTGCCTTCATTTTGTGAAGGACCTTTCCTGCTGACTAAATCAACATTTGTTGCATTACATATTCATTATGTAAATTTTTTTTAATTGAATGGGAGTGAAGACAAAAGGAATTTAGAAGCTTGAGAGGTATGGAGGAGCTGAACGTTGGAGGTTAGAGCATGTTATTATTAACTGAAGTCATAGTCTGCACAAATCTGTCCATGATATATGATGTAAACAGAAGCGAATATGGGTGTTTTGTCAAACGACGTGCCCTGGATGATGGTATTTGCATTTAGAATGGTTTAAAAAGTAAGGTAAGCTTTCAAATCAGCCTGGAGTGATGGATAACAGGTGATTTCTCTGAGATGAGAAGGGAGAGATTCTCAAGGTGTAGAGAAGCAGTGCTTGGTACACTGAATTTAGTTACTGGAGCTTCAAGCAGAGGTCCACTGTCACCCTGACTTCTAAGGTTAAAGAAGGATATCTTTCAGTTGAGTTTTGCAAGCTAAAGTTGTAAAGGAATCAGAGTGTAGGATTTCAAATAACTGAGAGGCCAGTAAGAGGTCAACCTTATGAATAATAGGAAGCAATTTGACTTTTTCACAAGTTAGACCATTACATTCTTGTCTGGGGAAAACAGTAATAACTGCATATTTTATTTGAAAGCACTTGGCTGTCATTCTCGTTCTTTCCTGAGGCAGCAGAGATAACTGGCAGATTATATTCCAGCTGTGAGAGGAGGACTCCTTGACCTATGACGCATATGGCAGAATAGCTCATAAAGTGGTATATTTTTTGTGGCCCAGAAGAAAAGGCAATTTATTTTCTGTCTGGCTTGTTTCAATGTTTATATTAAACTTTTGTATGTCCAAAAACCTATGAAATCTGCTGGGCATTGTCTATACTTATGTACCATGTTGCTAAGGCCAAGTACTCCTTATTTCTATCCAGTATCCTTACCTGTATCTCATTAACCTGGCCTCCCATCCTTCAAAGCCATTCAGAAAGACTTCATAACCAAAAGCTGGCTCTGTTCTTGCTCAACACCAGGATAAGTTTGTATTATGCTAACTTACCTTAAATTTCGCTATAAACTGGCTAAAACATCTATAAATATTAAGTTTTTGTCATATAATTTGTATCTATTCTTATCTAATGTTTTCATATTGTGTCTAATTTGGTAGAATTATTTAAACTTTAGATGTTTTGTACTAATCTTGAAGACTGTAATATTATTGTTCTTAAATGTTTTGTAATACTTTGGAACTTTTCTCCCTTGGTGTCCACTGAAAAGGGCTCTTACCAAGTCAGACTTTCCCGGTAATCAAATGTTAGTAAATAAATAATAAATAAATATGAGGAATGATTTCAGGTGTAATCATGGGTATCTAAAGGAACTGACATTCACAATATAAGTATTTTCCTCACTTTTAATACGTAAAGAGTAGATGACTTTGGCAAACCTGGGTTTTGTCCTAAAGACCATGCATTTGACCTTGTATGAGTTAATAAGTAGAGTCTTGTTAGTAATTAAGTAGATAGTGAGTTCAAGTGAACTTGCAGTTGGTGTTTTGGGCTTGAAGGTAGTCTCTACAGAGGAATGGGGCTATATCATCTATGTACAGCAGGGCTGGGTGGGCTTAAGCCCAATTATGAGAATGGAGTAGTTTACAAGGTGGGAGGCTTTTTTTAGATCAATAAAGATTGTACCTATAAGGAAGTTTGACTTTTCTCCACATTAAGTATTTCACCTGTAAGGGTCCTTCTAAAGGGAAAGAAGATAAAATAGGTAGATATACAGAGAGTGAGAGAGTTTAATCTCCTAAAGTCTATTTTGTTGTACTACTGTTATAACTAAATGGAATCCCTCTCCACCAAGCATGACAGCATTATGATCAATGCATCTTCAAATACTGTAGGTTTTTGTGTCACCTTTATAAATATCCTCAGTGTACATGCAGATAGGAATCATACAACATAAACTTCTTGAACACATAATAAGCTGTGTTATGACTGGAGAACTGCTCAGAATCCCCTATATTAGTAATTGAATGAATATTTCTGTCACATGCTGTTACTCACTACTCACCTGCTAGAGTATGCTTTATAATATATAGTAAGCCTCCAAAAGGAGAAACGCTTAATGTTAATTGAAACTACAGAAGATATAAGTTTATGATACACTAAAGATATGTGAATTCCAGGAAGTTGGAAGGCCCTCATGTAATACTTTTTGCTTTGTGTGCCTCCATCAGCTTAAAGAGATTACATGGCATCTTGGACATTTCAGCTCCTCCAACAAAACAGCTTTACAACAAAATTTACATTAAAAGGTATTAAAAGAGTAAGATAAGTATTCCTGGACATAAAATTGTTTAGGGTACACTCAAAACAGATTAGGAATTAGAGGTGACAGAAAAATGTTCTCAGCTATTAAAATTGTCAGGTCTGCTAAAACGATAGGATCAACCCTTGAATAGCAAAATATGTTTCAGGGTCACTTTTGTGAATATCTGATTCCCCAATTATTATCAGGCCCCCCTGCTCCACCCAACAATTGGCCTGTACATTCTGGCAAGTGTTGAGTGCAATGCAGACTATTCCTTCCATACAGGGGAGAAGGTCAGACACTATAAGTAGTGACATCATTAACTTGGGGAATTACAGGGGGTCTTCTAAACCAGTTCTTCAGTATGTCTGTATCATCCCACAGGATTATGTGTAATGGACTTCTCAGAGGCCTCCACAAGGGATTATGGTATGGGGATTGCACTTTTCAGCATGGCTCTCACAGGATTATGCACAATGGATTTCTCTGAGGCCTCCACAAGGGATTGTAATATGGAGATTACACTCTTCAGCATGGCTCTTACAGGATTATGTGCAATGGATTTCTCTGAGGCCTCCACAAGGGATTGTAATATGGAGATTACACTTTTCAGCATGGTTCCCACAGGATTATGTGCAATGAATTTATCTGAGGCCTCCACAAGGGATTGTAATATGGAGATTACACTTTTCAGCATGGCTCCCACAGGATTATGTGCAATGGATTTTTCTAAGGCTTCCACGAGGGATTATAACATGGAGATTACACTTTTCAGCATGGCTCCCACAGGATTATGTGCAATGGATTTCTCTGAGGCCTCCACAAGGGATTATGATATGGAGATTACACTTTTCAGTATGGGTCCCATCATCCTTCTCCACACAGAGGGCAGCAGGCAGTGCCTCTATAAATTCTCACCAGTGACCAGCATCACTTCCTACTGAACAAGTAATTGGGACTGGCCATCTGGCATGGTCAAGATTTTACACCATGGAACTGGCCTTGCAAAGCTAAATATATGACCATAAATATTTAACATCCCCACAGTAACCAACTGTTTGTACTAGAGAGCTGTGGCTCTTTATGCAGCAGTAAAGACCAGCTGTTTCCTTCAGATTTCTTTTCCCTTTTCTTCATAAGGTATGTGCTGCTAAAGTACAAGATACCAGTGCTACAAACAGAATTACAAAAAAATGGAATCTCAAATAGAAAAGTAATCAAATAATCAGTTGACTACAAATGGTCTTATAAAATGGAATCTATAAATGGCACAGAATGACAGTTGTCAAATACACATCAAGGAGCAGCTCAGCAACAGAGACTGCATGACATATAGCCAAACCTCCCTGAAGGAATAAGCTTTAAAACCAAAATGCTATTTCAAAGCTGCTGTTTCTTTTAAAAGAGAAATAGGAAACATCCACCTTCACTGAACAGAGTGACATAATGAATCCACTGACTGAGAAATTCAGTCCTAACTTCACTCCCTACACTTTCCCTGCATCTCTCCATGAAATCCCTACTAGCATAACCACCAAACTATTAGCAGGGAGCAGGTCATGGTGGCACTCTTTAAGGCCAAAAACACAGCCTCAGTGGGCCCAGACAGTATCCCAGGGCACCTCCTAAATAGCTTGAAACTTGACCTATCAGTGTCACTTTTCAATTACAGCCTCAAAACAACTACATATCACATGAATGGAGGACTGCAACAGTTATCCCTCTTCACAGGGTTGGACCATCAACCAGCCTGGAAACTACAGACCCATTACTCTAACTAGTCTAATATGGAAAGCCATGGAATGAATTATCAAGGAAATAGTTAACAAAGACATTGGCATCCTATAGACACTGTTCCCATCTCAGTTTGATTTTGTCAAAGGAAGGTCATGCCTACTTAACCTGGCAGATTTCTTTGAGAGGGTCATCAAGGCAATTGATGAGGGGAAATTGGTGCATGCCACCTACCTAAAGTTGGCTAAAGTATTTGATGCAATGTTCCACTCAGGTACTGTCGACATATTCACTGAACTATGCACAAGTCCCTACATAATTCTCTGGATTGCCAGATGGCTCACAGACAAGTCCAAGAAGCCAGGATTGGTGAGACCACTTCCATCAAGAAAGTAGTCACCAGTAGAGTACCTCAGGGCTCAGTGCAAGGCCAACTCCTGTTTGGAATCTACTTCTTGAGGTCGAGGTTAATATAAAGAGCATCTGGCTCACCAGGTTTGCAGACAACTGCAAATTTGGTGTTATCATGGATTCCCCCATGACACTTTATTCCTGCAAGAGGGTCTAACACGGACAAATGAATGGTGCCATAGCCACAAATTAAAACTCAATGCCAAGAAGTGCAATATAGTGCCTTTTGAAAAAATAAATCCACAAGGATTAATTATTTCATCTATAAGACACCCCTAAGAGTTGACCCAGTAGTTAAGCATCTGGAAACACATGTAAACAGTAATCTGGCTTTTGACCAACTTGTGGCCAAGGTAGTAAAAAAATCATTCTATGTCACCCAACTTATAAATAAATAAGGGTATGGTATCCAGGTCCAAGGAAGTTATAGTACCACTTTACTCAGTCATCATCAGACCCAGCATTGAGTACAATACCTCCTACAACATGCATGTGACCAAGCATATGCAGCAGGTAGAATACCCACAGAGGTTTGTCACCAACAGAATCCATGGTATTAACACATTGTCCTACATAGATTGCCTTAAAGCCTTCTCTGCATAATCAGTCTCCTACAGGTTACTAAAATGTTCTCATATCCAGCCCTGCACATCAACAATATGAACAGCACCAAAACAGCACCAGAAACATTAGATCAAGGATTTAAACTTTGCTTGCAACATAAATAGAACATGCTTGCAAGACAAATACATCTCTCAAAGGATCCTACACTATAGAATAGGTTTTCCACCCATGTGAAGCACAGTCCATCTCTAACCCTATTCAACCCTAATGTTGACCATTGCATGGGAAATTGAAAACTCACCCCCAGTCTGGCCCCCATGTCTCTGATAGGTAATATTTATTGTTGGCCTCTAACTAATATACCCCCCACTGAACCTTTAGCAACCTCATAACTGACATACTCTCCAAACAGATGTCCATGCTACATTGAGACACAACTGGGTTTGTTTGCACGGCTAGGCTTTTAAGGGCCTTCATGGTTGTTAGTGTAGTATATACCATTCCGTATAAGTCAATAAAATGGGTCTATATTAGATATTCGAACGCTTAAAAGTTTGAATCATTAAAGAACGAACTTTCGTGATCGAACACTTAAAAGTTTGAATATCTATAAAAAGAATATTTAAAAAGAAAAAGTAAAGGGTTTAAGCAAGGGGCCAAGCCACCTTGCACCACCCACACCCCACGCTACTTAAATATACCAACTCCGAGTTCGCACTTCAGTGTGCTACAGTGCAGAAATGGAAAATGTCCCATTTCCTACACTGTAGCGCGATCTTGGACTTGGTATATTTAAAAAGTGGGGGGGTGCAGGGTGGCTTGCCCCCCTGCTTACACCCTTTAGTTTTTCTTTTATTTATTTTTTTATTTTTATGTATATTCGAACATTTAAGCGTTCAATCACTAAAGTTCATTCTTCAGTGATTCGAACTTTTAAGCTTCGAATATCTAATATAGACCCAAATAAAATTATGCCTGCCACTAAGTGGATCCTAATAACATAAACATAGAAAATAGTTAAGACACTTGCAAGGAGTCTTATTTTTAATTTGCAATATTTTTTTTATCTTTGCTTTTCAAGAGAGTGGACATAAAGGATAGTTTCCCTTCGCAGATTCAAGAAACAATAAAAGGAACGGCTGGACTGTGTTTATGTTAAAAGTTTTCCATGCATAATGAAACAGGTTTAAACTCCTTCAGCCTGAGATACAGAATCTGTACACAGGTAAGAGTATTTATCTACATAATACTATTATTTAGGTCCATTTGAAGAAGGATTTAAACTTTGCTTGCAACATAAATAGAACATGCTTGCAAGACAAATACAAACAAATAGACTTTTAACAGGGCAATTAAGTATAGTTTTTGAAGAAAACAAGAAGGTACATGCTAGTTGTTTCTATTTTTAGCTTATTACAAAATTTACAATAGTAGCTTTGATTAGGGGAGATGGATAATTACCTGAACCATATTTATTTTTCAGTGTTTTTATTAACTTATTATAGTTTTAATTTTTGTTTTGACAAAACAGCAGATGATAACATTGCTGAGCAAACGAATCAAGCCAAAAGGCAGTAAATATGGTGAAATACATTAAGAGAAAAAAGTTCTGAAATATAAAAAATAAAATTCAAACAATGTGGCAGCCTAATAAGAGGAGACCTAACCTTATCAAAAGCTGTGGTATATGCAGAGTGAGTAAAATTTCATGAACAAAGATAAAGAACTTAGTCAAGAAAATAAATGGTTGCATGACAAAATACAAGATAAATAAAAACAGCAGCAATGAGAATAAAAGGGCGATGCGTTACAGTAGTAATAATGATGAAGAGGCAAATTATTAGGTACACATGACGTGTGTCACACTTAAACATTAATCCTCATGTACTAATGCATAGCTATGAATATGTAGCTTGTGTTTGACCAGTTTTGTAAAAGTTGTACAGAATTGTTTTCCAAACTCATGAGAAGGATATGTAAGGATATTAAAATGTTGCTGAAAGAAAACACAAAATCAGTTACTTTGTGATACTATTATAGCAAACTTATTTTATACAGTAAAGTCTAAATATGCATCAATACACTAAGTCAGCAATGCAAGTCAAAGTGCAGTCAAAAGCTAAGAATGAATGAACAAAATGTTACACTTCAGCTAGACACGTATGTAGAGTGCAACACTGTGGTGTATTCTGAGATAAATAATGCTGTGGGCAATCTTATTTCAAGCTAGATTGATCAGTATATTATGAGGGAGCTCTTGTGGGAAAGCTGTAGTGTTACTAGTACAAAGGTTATAGCAAGTAGCACAACACAAATTCTTGCTAGATAATGCATGAATAATGTAAAGTATATTTATAGTATGGTAAAAGAATTCAAAGACTCTACTGACCAATTTCTGGAGTGAAGCAATAGGAATGTAATTGGTCTTCTAAAGGTATATACGCATCATTGCTTATGGTAAGAGCAGGAAGTAAATAAGTGCTATACGGCTATGTGCAAATGCTCATGAGCATGTGCGTGAGAATGCACATGCACATGTGTATGTGGGATCTCGACTGGAACTGTCGTTTGCTGTATGTGAGGCTGTATGTGAGGCTTTATTGCTATCTGTGGGATGTGTTTATATGCGTATGTCTGTAGGTGCCTCTGCAACAATGTCGCATGGATCAGTATGGGAGATTTTTAAGTACAATGAGTGCCCAGTTCAGAGATATCTTTTGCTCAGTATGACTCCTTTATGTCTCTGAATAGCTTTTATCAATCTAGGACAACAAAAGTTCACCAGTGAAGAACTAACAGTGGCATTATCTTAATTTTTCTAAACTGTCCCCAAAAACTCTAAAATACGTTTGTAGCACTGGGACAAAATAGCATGAACATACCATGTACACATTTTGAACATATTTAAGACTCCACAAAAATAATGAATTCAAAACTCAACACAGAAATATTAAAAAAGCAAAAGATACTGTTTCAAGTCAGAGCAGTTGAACATAGATCACTTAGTGGTTTGGATCATTTGCTTTGTTTGAAGCTGAAAATGGGGAAAACTGCAATAGAAAAGCAGACAGTGAACTACTGTACAGCCACTGAGACTTTGCAAATAATGTGGAGAGCCACAGCAGTGACACTATGCTGATTTACTTAACAGGTGAGTGTCATACAGGGAAATGCCTTTAGATCATTCTAGTGACAAATACCCTAAGGGAAATACCAATAGTTCACAACAGTAAAAGTGAGCAAAAGTGAAAATAAATAAAACTTTAGAAGCATTACTATGCAACTGAACTTATCACGGCTATTGTTGTAAAACAAGGGAAGTTCACATTTGTATTAATTCATAAGATTCATTTATTTATTTTATTGATATTTGTTTACTGAGAAAGTCCACTGGGATGAACAGAGCCCTTTTCAGTGGAGGCCCGGGAAGATCTAAATAAACTGATTAGAACACATAATTGCCCATGTATGGATTGTAATTTAAAAAGTGGTCTTAACAATGTCAGTTGCTGCACTCTTTCAGTATTAGATGCAAACTGGAGCTTTTGGAAAGTAAGGATAGAATAAAAAGCTCATAATTGTGTACATTTAATATGGAATTAGGTTGCAAATCAGGATTTTGTTTAGCATCTTGTCAGCACCACATGCGTTTCACAGAACTGTTGCATAAGTACATAAATGAGACAGAAGTAAAGGTGTTGTAAACATAATTAGAGTTAAATGCGCAGTGGTGTTAAATGCAGAATAAGCATGATAAGAAGCTAATATATTAGGTAAATAAAGTAAACCATCATAATTTCAAGTCAGAGCAAAGCAAAGGTAAAATAAATGACATGCTTAAAATAAATAGGTCATGTTCTAATGGCAGAGATTAAAGCCTAAAAAATTCAGAACAGTTATGTAGAAGCCAAAAAAGAAAACATTATAACAGTTTCTTAAAATGATGAGAATCTTGCAAAATTTGTACCCAGTATGTCTGAAATATTATGTATCCACAAATATGTTAAAACAAGATATAACATGACAATACAGCTTTAAAATGGTCAAAAAACTACCCTGGAATTCATAAATCTAGTTAACCAGTTTGTACACAAATGATTTATATGTACATTTATAGAACGGATCGAAGCAAGTGATACATACCCGTGCTACACGTGAATCATACCCAACCAGCGACACTATGTGTGGCCTACTAGGATAGCATAGGGGATCAAAGACAGACAAGGACATTATTCAGCAGTGCAGAGAAACTATAAGCAGTACCCACATACAAGGCAAGGGATTAACACAGGTCCTGGCCTACACTATTACCTATCTCATATCACAAAGCCCTAAAGAATATACACACAAGTAATGTTGGAAGCATCCTGCTATGTAACAGCAGAAAAGTAAACAAGGAACAAACTGGTGATCATCAGATTCTGGAAATGATTCATAACATCTGAATACAAACAGGTAGGTACAAAGTACAGTTTTGTACCTACCATAAATGTAGATGTTCGAGGATCCACATTGCTGCAGTCCTAACTATTGGGTAGTCCGCTGTCCAGTCGGCCCGAATACCAGAGTATCGGTCAGGGCGCATCAGACTGACGTCAGGGTACTAATGCGCATGACCGACGTCATATCCTCAGTCTTTTCTTGCCCCAGATGTCAGAAGACCCTAAAAAGACAAGGCCCAATATACCTGCACCAAAAATATGTACAATATATACAAAAATATATACAAAAATATCAGCATATAACCTCACCTACACAACCACCCCTAAACACAGAGGGGAAGGAGGGATTGGACTGCAGCAATGTGGATCCTCGAACATCTACATTTATGGTAGGTACAAAACTGTACTATGTTCTTCATTCCACATTGCTGCAGTCCTAACTATTGGGTAGAATCCCAAAGCAGAGGTAAGGGAGGCTGGCAAATCATAAAGAAGCAGGAGCTGACAACATGCCTTGCAAAATAGCTGTGGCAAAACCAGCCCTAGACTTAGAGTAGAGAGGAAGGTGATAATGCTTAGAGAAAGTATGCACTGAACTCCAAGTAGCTGCCTCCAAAATATCCTTAGTTGCCACCCCTTAGAAAGTTGAAGTGGCAGTAGCCCTAGTGGAATGAGGCCTAATCCCAGCTGGAATCTCCTTGCCATGATGGGAATAACAAAATGCAATGCAAAACCCAATCCACCTAGAAATACTTTGTTTTGACACAGGCTTAACTCAAAGCAAAAGAAACAAACAACTGCTGAGACTGCCTAAAATCCTTAGTCCTGCTTAAATAATAATGCAATTGCCTGTGTACATCTAAAGTGTGCAAAATCTTTTCCCTTTATTTTGGGGTCTGCATAAAAGTAGGCAAATGAATAGTTTGGTTTAAAGCCACACTAGAAACCACCTTAGGCATAAAGGAAGGATTAGTACGTAATGATACCCTATCCTTATGGAAAATCAAAAGGGCTCTACTGCCATAAGGGCCTGCAACTCAGACACCCTTCTTGCAGAAGTAATAGCCAACAGAAAAGCAGTCTTCCATGACAAGTATTTCAATTCAGCAGTAGCCGAGGCTCAAAAGGTTGTAGAGTAAGTTTTTCCAACACAAAATTGAGATCCCAAGCAGGAGTAGGAGCTCTGGGGTCTTATATTCTTTGCCCTCTAAGAAACTGCTTGAACAAAGGATGCGAAAACAATGGTGGGTCACAATCATAGTGAGCTGAAATTGCTGCAGCATGAATCTTAATGGAAGAGAAGGACAAACCTTTGTCCAATAACTCAGTAAGATATTGAAGAGCCACATTCAAATTAGGCTCAGAAATCTCCAAATTCTTTGCTGTACTCCAAAATAAAAACTCTTCCATTTTTCTGCGTACACTTTCCTTGTACTAGGTCTTCTAGCTTCCATAATCACATTTAAAACTTGTTGAGGAAGTTGAGACCGCTGTGTTTCAACACAGAATATGCCAGGCTGTTAGATGAAGAGAGTGAAGCTTGACATTGAGCAGATGACCGTCCTTCTGAGATAACAGATGTGGAATCAAAGGTAAAGGCCATGGAGGCTTCCTTACCAGACTCCTTAGTAGTGGGTACCAGTGTTGCCGAGGCCAATCTGGAGCTATTAAAATCATCCTTGGCTTGTCTTGTCTGACCTTTAAGAGCACCTTTGGAAGAAGAGGCAGAGGTGGAAAGGCATACACATGAAGATTTTTCCAACTGAAAGAAAGAGCATCCACTTTCCAAGCTGTGTGATGAAACCCCTTTGTGCAAAACTTTGGCAGCTGGTGGTTTAGTGGAGAAGCGAACAGATCTATGTCTGGAGTTACCCATGACACTGACAATTTCTGAAATACATGAAGTTCTAGTTTCCACTAGTGGGGATCCATGATTTATCTGCTTATCACATCTGCTAAGGAGTTCTGTGCTCCGCAGAAACCTTGCCTGAAGAGTTAGTTGCAAGCTGAGCGCAGTCTCCCATAAAATCATTGCTTGCCTGCATAGAGGATAAGAATGTGTTCCCCCTTGTTTGTTGATGTACCACATGACAGTTGTGTTGTCTGTTAGAATCAACACCTGCCCTGGAAGAAGTAACCCCCTGAAAGCCATTAATGCAAACTGGACTGCTAACATCTCCTTCATGTTGATATGTAGATGCTGTAGTCTGGCAGGCCACTTGTCTTGTATCCACTTTCCATTTAGATGAGCTCCCCAAGCAATGTCCGAGGCATCTGTCGTTAAAATCTGACGCCTCTGGCCGGGTCACAGAGAGTCCCTTGTTTAGGTGACATTCCTGAGCCCACCACAAAAATTCTTTTTGAAGGCAAGGTATTATTTGAATGACAGTGTCCAAATCCTGGCAGTGCTGTGTCCATACATTTTGAGATACCATTGCAGCTTCCTCATATGCAGTTTGGCATTGGGAAGCACCAGAATACAAGATGCCATGAACCCTAATGCTTGAAGGACTGTCCTTGCAGTCAGCACGGACTGATGAGATAGTTGATGGAAGTAAGTGATAGACTCTTTTGTTTGTCCGGGGTTAAAAGGCCATCTGGGCTGCTGTATTCAGTCTCACACCCAGAAAGCACATGTCTTGAGAGGGTACTAGACTGGACTTTATTTCGCTCACAGAATACCCTAGGCATCTTAGCACTGCTATAACATATTCCAAATGCTGTAGAAGGTCTTCCTTTTCTTGAGCCAGAATCAGGCAGTCGTCCAAGTAAGGATAGATTTGAATTCCTTTTAGCCTGAAGTATGCTATTACTGTAGCTAGAACCTTTGTGAATACTCTGTAGATAAGCCAAAGGGCAATGCAGAGAACTGATAATGAGAATTTCCAGATACTTCCTGCAACTTAGTCTTATAGGCACATGAAGGTAAGCTTCCTTGAGATCTAAAGTTACCATCCAGTGATCTTTGCCCAGCAGAGGTAAAAGCTGTTGTAACGTCAACATCTTGAACTTGGGAATGTCCAGATAAGTGTTGAGGATAGATAAATCCAAAATTGGTCTCCACGTGTTCCCCTTCTTTGGTACTAGGAACAGGCGAGAATAAAATCCTAGGCCCCTTTCTGATACAGGGACTGGCTGAATGGCCCCTATTTGGAGTAACAGAGAAATTTGCTTGTGAGCCTCTTTCCTTTGTGGAGGAGGAACGTGGCATGCCTTTGAAGGGGCAATGTATGGAAATAAAACCTGTAACCGTGGTGAATGATATCCAACACCCATCTGTCTTGAGTAATTAAATCCCAATTTTCTTTGAAAAGAGACAGTCTTCCTCCCAAAGGAGCTGCCAGACGAGAATCTACTGGCAGCTGAAAAGGCAGGTCATTGGGTCTGTTTAAAGGACTGACCCCTGCCCTCACCAGAAGTCTGAGCAGGTGAACTCCCTGTTCTAGGCCTAAAAGAACCTTGAGCTCTGCCCCTACCACGTCTAGACCTACCCCTAGACTGGGAATCATAAGCAGGATATGTCCATCCCTTAGTAGGCCAATTTCTACTAAACTTGGTGGCTGCACCTGCAAAAATCTTTAACAGTTTGCATAGACTTAGCTTTGTCTTCCATTTTCTTTAAAACTGCTTCCACAGGCAACCAAACAACACATCAGACTGTAAAGGAGCATCCAAAATCCTTGTCTTAACATGCTCAGCTAAATTCTGATCCTCAACCAGGCATGCCTAGTGGCAGCCACCCTCGGAGGCCTGTACAGCATCAAAACCACATTGCAAAGAATGCTTACCCACTTGTTCAGACACATGAACTAAATCCAGCAACTCTTTACACTCAATACCTTCGCATCCACCTTAGATTTCAGTTGTGAAAGGAGATAATTTTGATATTTTAGCATGTGAAACTGACAATTCAACGCCCTCATGGCTAAAGTGGAAGAAGTATACACTTTCTTTCCCCATCTATCCAAAGCCCTTGCCTCTTTATCAGTGGGAACAGGGTTTTTAACCACAGAGGCCTTAACACCTTTAGGTCCCTGAGAAACAGTTTCCGGTCTGCCCTAGGACTCTTAAAAGATACTTATGAGCTTCAGGCACCCTATAGTACCTATCAGGTTTAACAGGAGCAGGAGGCAAAGAATCAGGGTTCAGGGAAGCCTCTGCAAAAACATCTTCCACCACATTCAACACAGGAGGTATAGCTAAGGGCCTATGCTGGGGTAAAACAAGAATTCCCTAAGCCTTTTCCTGGAATCAGAGTAATCCTGGCCTTCCCATTTAAAGTGCTCCCTCATGGAATGCAGAGTCTCTGAAAATGAGAAATCCTCAGGAGGAGAAGCTGTAGGAGTGGAATCATCCACATCAGAATCAGAATAAGGAGGATACTCCTGCAAATCTTCCGCAGAAGACTCAGAAGCCTCTGAACACTGTTCAAAACTATCAAACTCAGGTTCCACCCTAGGCCTCTTATCAGGAGGGGGCATAGAACCTCTAATCATAGTAATCAAATCTTCTGCCATTTTAAGCATATGTTTCTTAGGCACAGAACCTGAAGTGCTAGGAGAAGCCCCCACTGAAGCTAAACTTGGCCTACCTCTCAGAAGTTTTGGAAACAGAAGGAGAGGGTCTAACTACCTTGGGAAGAGAGGGAAGAACAGTTACCTGAGAAGCCCCCTCAGCCTGGCCTACCTCCTGAGAAGGCACATCCTGTAACAGTAAAGTCTCTGCCTGAGACTCCAAAGAAACTCCTGGCAAAACCTCTGGCTCCACTGAGCCTTCTAAAGAACCGACGTCCAGGACTGCCGGTTCATCAACCCTAGGCTTCGCTGTTTTGTCCTTGGCGCCGGAGCATCCGACGGCATTTTATAATTGCAACGCTTCCCAAACACTAACCTGGCACAGTCTAACCTTCTCTTAATAGTGCGTTTGTTAAACCTAGCACAAGAGCGGCATCCAACAACGTCAGGCCCTAAACAAGGTATACACAAGGTATGGTAATCCCTATGAGGTATCTGTTTCCCACAAGAAATACAGTTATTCACTTTTTCTGACATCCGGTTAAATACTGAGGCAAGAAAAACCAAAATGTTCCCCAACGGGTACTTAGCCAACTCTGATTCGGTCTGAAACTCCGACTTCAGAAAATTTCAGAACGCCAACCTGCACTCGCAAAACTGCTTCTGCATCGGACCATGCGGCAAAAGACTGAGGATATGGCGCCGGTCATGCGCATTAGTACCCTGGCGCCAGTCTAATGCGCCCTGACCGACGTCAGCCATATACTCTGGTATTCGGGCCGACTGGACAGCGGACTACCCAATAGTTAGGACTGCAGCAATGTGGAATGAAGAACATCATGCCACAATCTACATGTACCACTCACTAGAAAGCACAAACATCAATATACTCTTTATTATAAACTATGCAGATAGATGATTATCCAGATTGCCCGATGACCTCAAGAGTGGCTGGCCCACCATATCCCCAGTGAAGCTGTGCGGGTGCTGAAATGGGCTGTGTGCTCAGTAATGTTAAAACCAGCTGCTGTCTGAGGTACTAGTAGAGCTAATCTCAGAAGGTCACATGCCTGCAAAAATGCAGCTGGATGTTGGATGGGGTTTAATGGACCCACTGAGAGCTACAGAGATCTGCCATTGTCCTACTCAAATACACCCTCAAGATATCAGGTACATGCCATATATCTTTCTGCATTGTCCTATGACATGACTAACCTACACATAGAACTATCAAGAGTTCATTCAACTGATCCAGTCTCTGCAAAGCTGGCAAGTCAGCCTGGTGCTTACTACCATGGATGGCATCCGGGATGCCCTGATGCAGCTGTATTGATCTTTGAAGCATTGGAGCATCTCCATATTATAACAGACAGAGGGCATAATAAGCACATCAGTTCTTTGTCAAGACCCACACAATATCCAGTACAACGCTAAGCTATAAAAGAAAGTACCACTAGCCTAAAGGCAGCAGCAGCAAGAAAGCTGATCTACTGTACCAGTATGGACACAATGTCAACCACCTGCGAATGGTGGGCAGACTGCCTTAAGCAGTACATCTGCATAATAAATGTACCATTCATATTGTGATTTTTATACAACAGGCTGCAAATGGCGACAACTTCTGAATAAGTACTGTGACAACATTGTGCTTTATGCCGTTTGGATTCATGCCATATCAAGACATGAAAGCCACAGGTAGAATGACATCAGCGATAGTAGAATGACATCAGCGATGCACAGTAGTGCACAACTGAGATGCCAGGACACTGCCCTCTGGTAGACAGCATGCTTACCATAACTGTGTACATACACGGTGACTGGGTACATTTACCATGTCAACATATCAGGCACCCCACCTGTTCCTGGTAGGCCTGCTGGCTCCCATGTTACTGTACTGCCTCTCTGAGGCAAATGACAGTGGCAATTTATGTGTACTTAGCAAGGACAGCTCAGCTGACATTCTTTGCACAGTGTCTCACTGCGTAGATGTCCCTCCATCTCCATTCCACTGCTACCACAAGTTGTGCCTTTCATAAAACTCGAAGTCTGACGACTCAGTGCATATGCATGCACAATGGATTGCACTTGTATCTCGTTTGCCTGTTGGTGCATGCTCACTTTGGATTGTATGTTACTAACTACAGAGCATAGTGTTGTATAAATACCTACACAACATGGAAACCTGCAGTAAGTACACACTTGCTATACCAGACTGTGAACTTTATATCCCTACTTAAAATCTTGAAGACATAGCTGTTCTGTGTAGTATAGCTTACCTGAGTATTTTGTGTTCATCTATAGTGGTTACTGCAAAATGGAAAGCGGGTTTTACAAGTAAAAGACAGGTCTTCTTGACTTTTTCAGAGGATGGGACATTTCCTACTGGGACATGAGAGAAGCATGAAGACAGGCTGTGATGTTGATCCAAGATTGTGGTTACTGTGAGTGCAGTGGGTGGCAGTGGGGTTCATGAACAATATGAGGCTTCATGCCAGAAACACAACTCTGTTACAACCCACCTTGACTCTAAATGCACATTACCCTGATATACTCATAAAAGAAGAAAATAAGGTACTCTTGGGCTATATACTAGAATATCCTGAGTGGGTGGGAAGAAGGGGGTTATTTTCATATTTCCCAGTATTACAGATGCCCTACACTAATGGTCCATGTTCACTTCACAGGAGATACAGGTAAGGGAACATCCACCTAGATCAATGGAAATTGTGTTTCTCTTGTTTGGAGATGGTCTGCCCAAGTAGGTACAGATGTATCGTTCACAATACAAAACAACTGTGATTACTTCTGTGGGTGGTGGAGTAGATGAATCAGCACATAAATGTGCATTATATTATGGGCCATTCTAGAAGGGCACTTACTTATCCTAATGGCAGAGGTACTACAGGGTTATCTTCCTCTGCTTGTCCTATCAAGACACCTGCCTCCAATGTTGGTAGCAATGCTGATTTGTTAGGTGATCAGTTGGAACAGACTGCAATATGGCTAGCAGAAGATTCCCTTACAGGGCATTAATGGCACCTTCTTGACCTGCTAAGCAGCTCCGCACTTTTGTGCCAAGGTGAGACCACCTACCTTCCCCACAAAATAATACTGCCTCTATGTCTGATGGAGTTGGCAATGGCATGAGTGATGTACCACCATCAAAGCAGCCTATGGAAAGACATGCTACAGTGACCTCACAGCCATACCATTCAGCTTTCAAAGTCATAGTGATTTGCACAACAAAAATCATAGCAGAGGGTACAGAATCATAGCATAAATAATCTTCATATGTGTAAATTCACACCGCTGGGAGTGAGGATGGAAATGCATAAATTTACTCTTTTCCCAGGTCCAACCTATTAAATGTGAACCCTCATGGGGCTGACAGATTCATGACTTCATAGCTCTTCCAGAAGAAAAGTATCCTTGCTCTAATGGAATCATACACATGCCTGGTTTTTTTTTGGCTTGCTATATATGTCAGTCATAGCTACAGTTTAGTCAGCAGAATTAGTATAAAATTTGTATATTTTTGTCGATGACGTAGTTTCATTAAACACATATTTATGTTGCATATAAATAAATAAAAGCATAGAAGACACCTCAGTCTAGAAATGAACAACAGCTCCATGCATTTCTAATTAAGCCACAGACATTCTAAAATTTTATTGCCATTCTGGACCATATTGAATGCGATTTATCCCTTCTCCTGAAAAAATGATTTGGCTCATTTTAGATCCACGTGATACATAAATCCAGTTGCAGCAACATTCTAACATTGTTTTTTTTTGCCATGGTGCCTGGACCATGGCCTTAAACCAAATGGTAAGAAAGGCAGCATTTTTCCTTTTTCACAACTCAGTCATTAGGGACCATGACAATTTCGCTGACAATGATAGTTGATAGCATGACAGTTGATAACCATGTATCCAATATTATCAGAAAATCCTTTAATTTGGCCAGAATAATCACCACGGGTATATCTTCTAGGTCTAACAAAATTATTATTCTCTATACTCCTCCCTCATCAGGCACATAATAGGGGTCTGTGTTCACCCATTGACTGGCACATTCATCGAGCACAAACCCTTGAACTTTCCTTTAATGGAATGGCCAAATCATCATAAAGATTTACATTGAACGATGATAGTTGGCCAACATAAAGCAAGTGCAATGGAGTACTTACTTACCAGTAACTTAGGTAAAAGGAAACCTGTCCTTTCCCCAGTGTAGTGTGACCTCGGAATTGGTATATATAATTAACGGGGGTTAGGGGATGTATCCCTTCACAAGAGGAAGATTCAGTGAACACCAGACACTCATTATGTAGGGGACTGTGCCCCACACACAACCCCACTTAAGGAGCAGATAGTGGGTCACCTTTCAGATATATCATGCAAAGTATGAATAAATGCACTTTACAAGCACATTAAGGACAAAGTTGAAATGCACAGCTTCAAATTTCTAATTTTACAGGTTGTTAAATCCCCTTTAAGAGTAGGGAATTTGCTGAGTATTAGAGAAAAGGAGAAATGTAAGTGGATCCTTCATTTTAAAGCTCATTTAATATCTGAATTAAAATAGTCAAGTCAGCATTAAATCCATTCTTCAGGAGTTCCAAGAACAAGTTTGACAAACGTTTTAAATAGTTGAATTTTAAATAATATTGGATATTTTATGCACTGTATATGTGATTGTTTTAAACATTGTATAATATTACTAATTTACATCACGTGATTGCTTTACATTCGTTATAAACTTAGAATGCTAATTAGAATTTACTTGCCTAATGAAGCCTATGCAAATGTTTTAACTAGCATGTACTTGAGTGCTTTGAGTGCCTATTTTGAGTGACTTGAGATTACAAATGGTTAATACTCTCTGATTCGAGCATGTTCCAGTTTCTCTCTCCCTATTTTAAGCTCACTACTGCTCCTATCTCAAGCTTCCTACAGTTTCATCACATTCCCCCCTCCTTTACTTCACCTCAATATTGCCTTAGCTATCACTGTTTAGAACAAGTAACACTAGCATAGCAACAATAAGCCATATTCTTGTTCATATACCATACAACTCATCTCATCAATATTTACCATCAAATCCATGATATTGACCTACTGATCAGTCATTTCTCTATGATGGCAAAAGCTATTTCATACTAGTTTGTTAGCTTTCTTTTTTTCCACTTCATATTACTCTCGCATATTTTATTGTTTACGTTTAAACTATTTGTTACTCATATTAACCAAAGTTATGTATTCTAAAGAAATCCCAATCCCTCTACACCACACGATCCAGAGACCTCAACCTCATTACCACAATCAACAGAACATGCTGGAGGGACAGGTTCATAACCCAGAGACTGCCCATGCTATGGAATAGACTTCTATACATGTCAAGCAGAGCGCCTCACTGGCCCTCCAAAAGAAATCTTGATGAATGGATGGGAAATAGAAAATTCACCCCAGGGATCACTTCAGTGGCCCTACTCGACAGAGGCACTAGGAACTAAGGGTGAGTGGCACAATGCCATGGTAATCTTATGGGCTAGGCTTGTAATGGCTCTAGGGCCATTATCCTAGTACACACCTATGACTATTATCAATTTCTTGTTATTGTTTGTAATGTGTTTTTGTAATGGAGCTTTTCTCCTGGGTCTCCTCTGAAAAAGGGCCACCAGCCCAGTCGGACACCCCCGATAAACATATGTAAAATAAATAAAATACGTTTCAATTATTTGTGCATGCATCTGAACTTGTGAGCTGCAGGATTTATCATTACATTGTTTTTACTTTTCAAATGTATGAATAATAAATGTCACTGTAGGTTCTTAAAAGGCATGCAGTGAGTGAAATTTCAAACTTACTCAGTTATGGCCTGGAATTTTGATAAAGTAAAATCTTTTATTTCACCTAAAGGGTTCAAAGTTCATTTTCACAGACTAATCCATGGTGATAAGACAAAGTACAAGTGGCTCAACTGCAGAGGTTGGAGTTAATATTTGGACAAGATCTCCTGTTTTCTTTCTTTTGAGATACCATATAAGACTGTCCTTGCTTCCAGCTAATATTTTGCCTTGGTTAGTGAGATGTGCTCAGAAGCTTGGGAAAAAAGCATAGAAGGATTAAATACCAGTTAATGCTAGCAATATCTTAGAATATTTTTTTTGTTCCCTTTACAACTCCCTAATGTCTCCTTCTAACAGACCCATTTGGCCTTCTTAAGGGAAGCAAAAGCTAAGCACATTCATTCCTTGAACAAAGCAAAAACTCAATGACTAACTGATTCTGCACATTTGGCTAGAGCCTGAATAATACATGTGCTCAGCTCTGGAGGCAAGGATCATGGTGTGGATGTGGGTTACCCTACCTGTCTTGCTGAACTCTCTCTCTGTGGTGGCTATAACTTAAACTATTGTCTAGAAGGACCCTCGTGTGCCTCCATGCACAGCTGGGAAAATCTCCTGGATTATGTGTAGCATGAACCACAGTGACCAGATACCTCCTACCAATAATCCATCAAAATTCCTGCTGAGGACAGTAGTGGAGTAAACTGCACAATCTACTCTCTCTCAGGATGGTAAACCAGCAGTGATCAGTCATGCCCACACTCCCTGCCTACTTCTTTTACTGCTGGAGCAGAAAATCAGCCCTGGATTAGTGCCTTTGTACTCTGGGCTTTATCCCCTTATAGCACTGTTAAGCTATTTCCAAATGAATGTGTGCTTCTAATACAAGACCCTATAACAACACTATGACACCCCAACAGATGCTAGACAGCTATGCATCTTATCAGACCTTACAGTATATTGTGACAACTAAACATTTTCACTTTCCATCCAGCTTCATCTTTGCAAAGGAATGCTGTTTAACTTTTCAAGGACAAGAATATCTCAAGACTAAGTAAGTAAGTGGCTAAAACTATGGATTGTTATTAAAGAATCTAGAAGAGCACTTTATGACTGAGAAAGCTCACATCTCAAATTATAGGTAGTAATTTGCCAGGAAGAATGATAGCATTGCCCAAAAACTTATCTTTCTTAAGATAATGCCTTGCATTTTGATTTTCACTGTCTTTGTTAAAAATCCAAACATCTATTAATAATTTTCATTTGAGGAAGAAAGTACCCTTGGGAAGCATCCACACATTGATGACAACTGGGATGAAAGCAGATAGCTCTGTTTTACCATTCAATATATATCAAAGCACTTAAAGAAGTGTACTTCAGTTACAGTACGTTGTTACACATAGCTTCAGGAGATCTTTAATGTAAATGTTTAAGCTAGGTCATGTTTCTGCTCTGCATGTTAGAAGTTGGGCATTACAGCTTTAGGCTCACTTTGTTCGTTGTTCTACTTTGGGTATGACGGATGCAGTTTGGCCAAATTCAGATATCATTTATGGATATAACCACCAGCATATCCAACAAATTTAATGAAACTCTTGATGTCTCAGCCAAAGCCTTCAAGGAGTATAATACAAAGTGAAAAACTTGCCACATGTACAAATACATCAATTAAACAATCATACAATTAAAGAAGTAATCTCCAATTACAGTCTTCATTTAGTCCCCTTGGAGACAAGGTGTCAATTTTTAAAATGTAAGTAGATTCTTTTAAAAGCAACTGTTTCTTGATAAAAAAACATCAAATCTAGATATTCATATTTTTTTTTACAAAACAGTGCCTTGTAGCCCTTTACTTTCTGCATCAGGCCTCTGCCCTCATGTATGCCACCCTTAGTATGGGCTTGTTCGAAAGGAACCATTTAGACAGAAATTCTTTTTTTTTCATATACATGTTGTCAAATATTACAGATTTATTGATGACCACATGTTTCTGGTTGATGGAGGAAAATAATTAGTTGATGAATTTATAGCTGACTTACCAAATAATAGACTGCGACTAAAATTTGACAGTCTGAAAATTGGGACTTGTGTCCCTTTTTTAGATATCATAGTAGACATTTCAGATGAGAATGGTTTAAAAACTTCAGTCCACAGGAAATTTAGTGATGGCACACAATTTTTTATGGTGAAAGCTGCCATCCACCCCATACAATACAAGCTATTCCCTTTGGTGATTTTTTTCACTTGTATAAGTTATGTAATACTGAAGAGTATCTCAAACAAGAACTATATAAAACTATAGAAAATAGGGGCTATGATGTGAAGACAATACACAACAGTTGGCAGAAATTCATACACAGAGTTAATGGACACCAGAAAGCTAACCAGGATGGACAATACACTGGGGCTGTGCATAAGAAAGAGACAAATGAAAATATATTTTTGGTTACAACATACAGTTGTCTTAGTCCCAAAATAATAGATCAAGTTAGATATTTCTGGAAATATATGACATCTTTAAGGGATGCTTCAGAGTGGTTGAATAAAGAACTAGCATTTTCCTACAGAAAAGGAAAAAGTATGCAGAATTTTTTGGCAAGAGGTAAATTCAGTATTCCATCTCCCAATATACCATATAGTTTGACAATGTGTGGTACATTTGCTTGTGGCAAGTGCAAGGCTTGCAAGTATGTAATACAAACTTTTCCTAGAATAAATAATGTTTCTTTTAGAACTTGTGGTTATTTCACTTGTAATACTGAAAGCATTATATATGCCTTGAGATGTCCTTGCAACAAATTTTATATTGGAGAAACAAAAAGGTGTTTTAAAACTAGAATTTTAGAGCATGTGAGGGATATTGCTAATAAAAAAGCAGAGAGCTCTATAGCTGAACATTTTAGTTTGTTTCATGATGGAGAAAGTAAAGTGCTACAAGGCATTGTTTTGGAAAAAATAACTAATATCTAGATTTGATGTTTCTTTTATCAAGAGACAGTTGCTTTTAAAATAATCTACTTATATTTTAAAATCTGACACCCTGTCTCCAAGGGGACTAAATGAAAACTGTAATTGGAGAGTACTTCTTTAATTGTATGATTGTTTAATTGATGTAATTGTATGTGTATATATGGGGCAAGTCTGTTTACTTTGTGTTATACCTCTTGAAGGCTTTGGCCGAGATGTCAAGAGTTTCATTAAATGTGTTGGATATACTGGTGGTTGTTTCTTTTTCTCTACAAGACAACTTTTTATTTTGTGCATCGTTTATGAATATAACTTGCACTGAATCTTTTGGCATTAAAAGAGGTATTTATTCAGTGCTGGACTTATAAGAATGATGTACCTTGATAGCTGATTACTTTAAAAAATATACAACATAAATCTGGCATACTTACACTCACTTCTGAAGATTTTTTAAGAACGAAGACAAAAATAAGTGGGCTCTAGGCAGCATAGTACTAGAATATAAATGAATATGTTGAACTGGATAACTCATTCTGATATATGTTTAAAGATCTCACACACCTACCTACTGCACAGAATGTGATATGACTTATTCAAGCAGTTTTTCTGATCACGGAAAAGAATTTCTAAGCATTACCATGTCATTAAAAACTTTATCCACATAGAATTCCAAAACATCACCTGTTATAAATCAGTATAAAATGTCTAAACTATATGTAACACCTTGTACAGCTGGTAGTTTTTCCCTGTAAAATGTAACAGGTTCAGTTCAATATAATCAGCCAAGCTTCCATAGTCTAAAGCCCTAAAAACTATTGTCACCTTGTCTGTAATTCTGATAGGGTGTCAACTGTGTATTCACATGTTTCTACTTAGGTAGTTTCAGTAGTGGAGAAATCAAAATAAATGTCAAATTTATGTACCAAACTGGGAAGGAAGGAGAGAGTAATGTGATGCTCCTGATTTATGTCTCTAAGGAAATGTAATCATTTAGGAATTTTGCTGAATATAACTGGCCTATTCATTACTTTAAAAAAAGGTTTATTTAAAGGACCAGCTTGATGCCCTCATTTCACATGTAAAGGTATCTGTCACAATTGTGAGGATGATCACATTAGCTTGGTTGAGGGCATTTTATTGTCAGGATGTGCACAGTAGTGTTGGCTTTTGACACAGAAAAGCTTGTTGTCTCTCTTAGTTTACTGGTCTGTAATCACAACTTAGAGTGCAGGTAGTTTATATGTTTTACCTAAAACATCAGTAATTTAGACTCCGCTTCTCTTATTCAGCATGGTTTGCTCTACTGCCCACTCTGGTATTACAACGTGGCCCATATCTCACAAGGGCATGGGTTTCCAGCTTCATCATCTCTGCAATGAGAGTTGTCAAGTCTTTTTACAATGCATGGCTCTGATGATACTCCCAGGACACTTATCTGACACCCTGACCATCCTAACCTTTGGTCAAATGAGGTAAGGAAAATTCAGAAACTGAAATATACAGCAAAACAGTCACTAACTTTTTATTCTTTTGCGAGTTCCAAGGTAACAAGGCAGGCACTGTTAAGGCAGTGTGGAAGCACGAAATACCACTGGAGACAAAGCAATTCACCAAATAAATTTTGCTGAACTGTCTATCTGTAGACCTTCTAAATGGAAGGGTGGTGGATCGTTATGCTAAATATAACTTTTCTGAAGTAACAGTACCTTTGCCTATGTTATATTTTTGTAGTGGGAGATTGTCAAACAGCAAACTCATTCAGTCAACAAGACTTGTTGAACTGTTGTTTATGTTATACTGCTACAGTAAAGTCACATATTTCCAACTACTATTAGTTTTCAGCTTGTGTGAATGAAGTACATTCAAAGCTGTTTAATAGAAGTGAAAACACACTCAAATTCCATCCTTACATAGCTGATGTACTGTGCATGTTCATCTGTATGTCATACAACCTGCTGTGATGGCATAAAGGACTAAAATCCTGGTTATGGCTCAGGTTGTCCAAGTTCAGCTAGCTGATCAGGTGCTTGACAGCGTTGGGAGGAAGGATGAACATGCTCATTTTGAGTGTGGGTGGCATGCATGCTTGCACTCCTGAGGCTGATCCCTGCTGGATGCCAGGAACATATTGGGGATTGCCCTGAGGGAGCCAGGACTTGTGGCCAAGTGGCTGTATAGGTGGGATGCTACATAAGCTAACCCACTGCCACCCTACCTCTGGGGTGGGACATGCAGAAGGTGGGGTCTTTGGAACAAAAATATTCCTCAGAAGCAGTGCAATGCTACCCAAGGATGCCTGGATATACTCACTGGCCCCAACCATAGGTCAGAGTTAGTCCAGGGAAGGCTAGTAGGGTTCAATGAAGATACAATAGCACATGCTTCATTGTCACTAACTGCAAGCATTGACTGCTATAAGCACATTCAATTATTTTCATTCATTGTATGATATTTATTTTATCACATTCAGGAAGGTCACAGGGAAGCAGTGGTGTGCTCAGCAAAAAGCAATATGAAAATCAGAAAACCAGTCCACAACACATGCCAGTCTGCTGTAAGACATACACAGACACACATGCATGCATGCACATAACTACACCCACTTTAGAGATCACTGCACATTTATGGATACTGAGGGAAACTAGAGACCTTGACAAAAATCCAGTGGCTCACGTGTCATGGAAGATATGCAAACAGTGCACAATTTCATAGCCAGGGAGTGAACCAGTAAGCCAAGTGCTTTAAGCCAGCAAAGAAACCCACATATATAAAATTCTAAAGCAGTGCTGTTATGGATGGCAAATTAACACATTTGAATACTGAACAGGAAAATTGTTGACATTCTTCGTGTTTCACTGTTGCAGTCATTACATTTGGGTAATCTGCTAGCAGGTTGCCCTCAGTTGGCCTGATTAACAAAGTCTTGGGTCCTGCGTCAGTTGCTGTCCCTTCTTCCATGATGTCAGGTCGTCAGGGGTATAAAACATGCAGCTGATGCCATTACATCAGTCTCTCTTGCCATGCGGTGCCCAAAGCAGAAGCAATTCACAAGTGCCGGTCGGCAGACTCCTGAAATTTTCGTTTTCAAGTTTCAGAACCAAAGTCTTCAACTAAAAGCTAATTACTCCATTGGGGAAACTTTTTCTTGCTCCATACTGATGTCAGTAAAACTTAATAATTGTATTACTTGTGGGAAGCAAATACCTCATAAGGATTTTTATTTGTACTGTATTCCTTGCCTAGGCCCTGACCATGATGTGCCTTGCTGTCAGTTTTGTGCTTTATTTAATCAGCGCACTATCCATCGTCGGTACATTTTTGCTTCTAAATATTTAGGTTCTCGGTTTAATTATCCAGAAATTACGTCAGTTAGCCATCCGACTACCAGAATACTGAAAAAAGCAAAGAAAAAGACAGAGACAGGCTGTTGAGGTCCAAAACTGCCGATGATGCTTTTCCTAAGCCAGTCGCCAGTTCATCAGTACTCAGTGAGGCGCTTTTGCAGCCCCTGATACCCGCTACTTCTGATTTGCAGGCCTCTACTGAGACCCATTCAGAGTCTGGTATGCCATCAGATGCTTCACACCTTGGATGGGTCCAGAGCCACGGAGCAGGCACCGGCTTCTGAGGGTGTATTCACGCCTGTAGATGTGCATATTAAACCGACTCCAACTTCAATACTAAGGCCTAAATCTTGATCTATGTCTAAAAAACTGACGCCCAGGCCACATGTTCAGGCCCCTATGCCTAAAAAACAAATTATCAAAATGGCTGAAGATTTAATTACTCTAATCAGGGGTAGTCAACCCCCCGCTCCAAGAGGCCTAGGATTGAACTTATCTATGAATCTTCTGAACAGTAGTCTGTTTCTTCTGACTCTTCTAATGATCTGGATTTGTCCATACCTACTTATGAGAACTCTGATACAGAGGATTCCATTCCCTCTGCTTCTCCACCTGAGGATTTCTCTTTTGTAGAAACTTTACATACCTTAAGGGAGCATTTCCTCTGGGAAAGTCAAGATTTCTCTGAATCCAAAAAGAGGCTTAGGGATTTCCTTCTTCTTCCTCAGCATAGGCCTTTGGCTATACCTCCTGTACTTGACATTGTTGATGATGTGTTTTCGGAATCCAGTATGGCCCCTGATTCCTTGTCTCCAGCCCCTAGCAAACCAGACAGGTACTACAGGGTTCCTGAGTCCCACAAATTCCTTTTCAAAAATCATGTTGCGGACCCTGAAACCATTTCTCAGGGTCCCAAGGGCATTAAGGCTTCTACTGCTAAAAATCCTAGCCCTTCTGATAGAGACTCCAGGGCGCTGGATAGATGGGGTAAAAAGGTTTATACTTCTGCAACCTTAGCAATCAGGGCTTTAAACTGTCAATTTCATATGCTAAAATATCAACAGCATATCATGGGACTACTTAAACAGAAAATTATGTTGATTTCTGACTATGTGGAGAATAAAGATTTACAGGATTTACTGCATTCAGCTGAACAAGTTGGCAAACATACTTTGCAATGTGGTTTTGATTTTTTAGAGGCCTCTTGCAGGGCTGCTGTCACTGGGTCTGTGCTTAGAAGGCATGCTTGGCTTAAGGAGCAATCTCTGCCTGATCACGTAAAAGCAAAACTTTTGGATGATCCTTTACAGCAGGGCTGCCTGTTTGGAAATAAGGCTGAAGAAGCTCTAAAAAAGATGGAAGATAAAGCTAAATCTATGCAAACTGTGAAAGACGTCTTACAAGTACAACCTCCTAGATTTAGTAGGCACTAGCCTACTAAGAACTGGTCCTTTCCAGCTCCTTCTGGAGCCACTCCAGCCAAACCCAGACATTCCAAAAGCACCAGGTTTCAGTCCCAAGGGACTTTCAGAACTAAGCAATGGGGGTGCTTCCACTTCCAAATCTGGAAACAACTAGACACCACCCTATGGTAAACAGTCTTAATGACTTCCCTTTAAAATTACCAAGCACTTACCTCTTAGCCACCCCTTTGGGGGGAAAACTGGCTCTTCATTCCAGAAACTGTCAATTTATAACCCAGGGCAAATGGGTGTTAAATATAGTGTCTCAGGGATACAGATTTCATTTCCACATGCTGCCAACCCCAAACATGTGGCCAGACCTGCCCCCAAATCAGTGGAGAGAGGCTCAGAAACAAGTACTTTCTCTCCTAAACATGGGGGCTATTCAACTAGTACCAGATGAGGAAAAGGGACAAGGTTTCTATTCCAGACTTTTCCTGGTACCCAGAAAAGACAAATCACAGTGTCCAATTCTGGACCTGTCTACTCTAAACACCTTTCTGGACATTCCAAAATTCAAGATGCTGACTCTTCACCAGTTACTTCCTATGCTAGGCAAGGATGCCTGGTTGGCAACTCTAGATTTAAAAGAGGCTTACCTGCATATCTCAATCAGGGAATCTTGCAGAAGATACCTATGCTTCAAAGCAGGCTGCATGCACTATCAGTTATCTGCACTGCCCTTTGGCTTGTCTACTGCACCCAGGGTATTCACAAAGTGCCTGGCTCCAGTAATTGCATTTTGCAGGCAAAGAAATATTCAAATATATCCATACCTGGACGATTGTCTAATTCAGGCAGAAAACCAGGCCATTCTTCTAAAACATCTGGCGTTTGTAAAAAGAGTTCTAACTTGTCTAGGGTACACCATAAACACAAATAAATCACAACTGGTACCCTCTCAAAAATTACATTCCTGGGTGCAAGCTTGAATACAACTGCCCAGATGGCTTTTCTTACACCAGAAAAGCAAATTAATTTGGTGACTTACTTCAAACAGGTGGCCACAAAAATCCTGCTATCTGCAAGGCAGATACTGCAAGCCTTGGGGTTCATGGCCTCCTGCATTCTTCTAATTCCATATGCAAGACTGCATATGAGGAAACTTCAGTGGTACTTAAAAAGTTTATAGAGTCAACAATGTCACAGCCTGGAAACAATGATTCCTATCATACCTTGCCTGCGCCTAGAATTCCTATGGTGGGCAGAGGCCTGCCACCAAAACAAGGGACTGCCATTCACACCACCCCCTGCTGCCCAAACCCTAACTAGAGACGCATCAGACTATGCATGGGGGGGCTCATCTGGCAGGGAGGTGCATTCAGGGCAAATGGAGCCCAAATCAAATGCAGACTAACTAAGCAGAAATCTCACGGACCCACATGAATGGAAACTGGAACCATGGATTTTCTGCATGTTGACATGCAAATGGGGGAGCCCAGACATAGATCTTTTTGCCTCACCCCAGAACTACCAGTTGGACAAATTTTGCACAATAACTCATCACAAAAAAGCCAGGTAAGTGGATGCTCTGTCCTTCAGCTGGAAAAACCTTTCAGTCTATGCCTTTCCCCCTCTGCTCTCCAAGGTTCTACTAAATGTCAAACAGGACAAACCAAAAATGATTTTGATTGCTCCAGACTGGCCTCGCTAACACTGGTACCCACTCCTGTGCACTGTGTCACACATTTCACTGTGGCACCTGCCTCAGACACCTTCTTTACTGTCTCAGCAGGAGAACCAAATTCTGCACCCTCAGCTCCAAACATTGAAACTTGCAGCTTGGCTAATCACTTAAATCCCCCCTTAGCATCCCTCAGCAAACCTGTGATGGATGTCATTTTGGAGGTGAGAAGACCTAGTAGGTTCATAGGTTCATAGGTTAGTACTAGACTATCAGCCCTAGGGCCTATACAAGCCTAGCCATAACAATTCCCTGAATATTTCTTCCCACATTATTTACTTTCCTGGACCCCTGTCTAGCAGGGCGACTGATGTGATTCCCTGGGGTGAATTTCCTTTCTCCCATCCAATCGTCAAGGTTCCTCTTGAAGAGGTC
This sequence comes from Protopterus annectens, assembly GCF_019279795.1. Classification (NCBI taxonomy): domain Eukaryota; kingdom Metazoa; phylum Chordata; order Ceratodontiformes; family Protopteridae; genus Protopterus; species Protopterus annectens. Next base: position 432,409,973 of record NC_056747.1, on the reverse strand, counting down.
CAAAGAGGCACTCTGCTTGACATGTATGGGCAATCTATTCCAGAGTCTGGGGAGTCTCTGGGTCAGGAACCTATCCCTCCAACATGTTTTGTTTATTGTGATGACAAGGTTTAGATCCCTGGAGCGTGTAGCTCTGAGGGATTGGGATTTCTTTAAGTGTAGCATGTCCAACAGCTCTGGGTTTGACATGGCCTTGTATGCTAAGCAGAGATCACCTCTGAGTAGACGATATGCGACAGAGTATAGCTGGAGTTTCTTTTTACATGGTCAGCATAGGCCATCTGCTTTAGGCCTGTGATTCTTTTAGTGAGGTATTTCTGAGGCCTTTCCAGTTGTTGCAGATGTCTTGAGAGGTACATACCAAATGGGGCATTGTATTCTATAATGGGTCTAATGAGGGATGAGTACAGTGGGACAATGACCTCCTTTTTTCTGGATGAAAAGCCCTTAGTGATGAGGTGTGCCACATAGAAGGATTTCCTGACTGTTGTGGCGATGTGGTTATCGAAGGTGAGACCACTGTCCACCTGCATCCCTAAGTCTCTTATCACACTTTCTGTGTTTAGTGTACTGCCACCTATATGGTAATTCATGGATACATGTTTTTTCCCAAAGGGGATAACAATACATTTCTTGGCATTGAGCTTGAGCCCATGGCTCTGGAACCAAGCATCTGTTTCTGTAAGGCCCTTTTGTAGAGTATCCACATAATTTGGGGATTCAATAATGGCTCCCAGTTTGCAGTCATCTGTAAACTTTGTTAGCCAGAGTCCCTTAGTGTTGACCTGTACTTCAGAGAAGTAGATGCCAAACAAGAGCGGCCCCAGGACTGAACCCTGAGGTACTCCACTTGTCACTTGTCTGGAACTGGATTTGGAGTTGGCTACTTTTACAGTGTGGGTTCTATCAGTAAGCCATTTAGCAACCCATTGGGTGACATAGGGATTAATGCCCAACTTAGTAAGTTTATCTATGATTCCAGAGTGGGGGATGGTGTCAAAGGCCTTGGCAAGGTCTAGATAGGCTGTGTGGACCACCTTACCCTTGTCCATGGCTCTGGAGACTGATTCAAAGAAGTCAATCAGGTTCAGGAGACAAGATCGGCCCTTCACAAACCCAAACTGGGTGGGGTCCAGTGTTTGAAGGTTGCCAATGTCTTTGTTTATAAGTTCCATGATAATATACTCCATGGCCTTGCAGATAAGGCTTGTCAGACTGATGGGATGGTAGTTTCCAAGATCCAAGGTGGATCCCCCCTTGTGGATTGGGATAACTATAGCTCTGCGCCACTCAGTGGGCACGAAACCTGAGGTGAGGCTATGATTAAACATGACACTTAGGTGAGGTGCCAGTTCATATTGTAGTTCATGTAGTACACAGCCCGGGATGTCATCTGGTCCCATGGATGCTGTATTCTTGGCTTTAGAGAGTGCGTTTTGTACCTGTGTGGCCGTTATTACTGGAATTTGGCAATCTTCCGGTATTGAGATGGGCCATTTAGGGGGTGAGAGTGGGGTGAAGTTGGCACTGAATCGATCTGCCAGGATATTGGCAATATCCTTCGGATCAGTATATTTAATGCCATTCTGTTTTAGCTCAGAGCAGATCTGAGCATTGCCATTTAGATTCTTGACATAATTATAGAATGCTTTGTGGTTGTCTTTGGATTCTTTGGCAATTTTATTTTCGTAACTAGCTTTGGATACTAGAAAATCTTATGCTGACAAATGGAAAAGATTCTATTCCTGGAATCAATCTCAAGGGATGAGCACAGCAGTGCCCAATTTACCTCAGATTTTGTAATACTTAACTGAGATGCTTCACAAGGGCCTGTCTTTTTCTTCCATAAAAATCCATGCCTCAGCCATTTCAGCTCATTACAACACAGAACCCCCCCCCCTTCTCTCATCCTCTTCTAAAGCAGTATCTCAGTGGGGCCAAAAACTTGAGACCACCCAGGAGAGCTCCAACCCCTGCCTGGAAAATCTGTGCACAGTTATAAATGAAGATATGAGATCATATGGGTTATCTTTTAACGAGTACATGCATTCTAACCAAAAGAAATAATGTATCCCCACTACCACATTTCTAGACAATGACACCACATTAGTTATATAGTATGAACTTCCTAGAAGTACAGGGAAAATTGTGCCAGATGCTTCCACCCCTCTCCTGTTCTGATACTGACATTTTACATGACAGGAGGCATTTTGCACATTGTCTGCATATCAGTGACATTCACATGCCTTGAATACTCATTTATTAAGCCGCAGATACAAGTGAAAGATTGAGTGGCATTGTTTACTTCATTTGCCAAAAACTGCTGCTAAGTTCACAAATCAGCACTGTGTAAATGCATGAGGATAAGCCTGTTATCGTTTTCAGATGGAAAAGATAGCATTATGAAACGTCACTCCAGAAATGCTTCTCTACACTACAAAAATGCAACTGCTACTGGACTTCTAGATACAGTGTCTAAATGCAGTCAGGCCAAACTCCTCCTGCTGAATCACACAGGTGTGATTTTTTTTTTTTATAGCTGCAATGTAAAACACACTTTTAAAATGCATACTTCATTTCTTGTGTTGTACTTTTTTGTTTTTTTATTTAAAGGTCTCACTTAGAATGATATATTAATTGAAAATGTTTTTATTTTATCTTAAAGAAGGTAAGAACATAAATTGAAAAGTCAAAAATTAAATCAAAGGATGCAAGAAGGCAACTTCACAAGGCGCTAAGCATGAAGCAAAAGGAAGTGGACTCAAACACAAATAAGGGGCAGGAGACCTTAGTTCACTGCATAAATTCTTTCTTTAACAACATCCACTGTGAAGAAGTACACTTATTTTATTTTTATTTATTTATTTTATTGACATTTGTTGACTGGGAAAGTCTGACTGGGTCAGTAACCCATTTTCAGCAGAGGACCAGGGAGAAAAGCTCCATATAAAGTACATAAAACAAAGCATAAACATTTAACAGCTGACAGTTATTTATACATCTTACTTTTGTTCTGATATAGATAAATATTGTTTCATAAAACTGATGTATTCTAACCCAGAGATTTAATAGTATTACCTTGCTCATTTAGAAATACTCATAGCCTTATTTTGTATAGAGTAGTAGCTTTATAGTTAGTTTTGGAGTTATAGAGCTGGTTTCAGACAGGACTAATTCTAATGGAGGAAAGCTAGAAGAGGGACAGAGCTGATCAGAAGGGTAGTGAGGATAATAGTGTACAGAGGCAGATAATGGAGGGTCTGGGTTAAGAGCATGAGGGGAATGGTACATTAATGTATGTGGCACTGGGAGAAAAGAGGTTTCTTGGTAGAAAGGCTAGTTAAGGCAGAGAAGAATGAGGGGAAAGCAGAGAAGATAGTGGGGGATGCAAGTACTGAGTTTGGGAAAGAGGACGGAACATTGTGAAGCAGAGGACAGCCATGTGAATAAGTAGTTAGATAGTAAGAGATAAGGGCTAAAGTATCAGAGTAGAGTACCTTAGTTTTAGTGGGGAGAGCAGGGACAGATTTGGGTGTTGAGAAGACATATGGCTGGGAAGAACAGGAAGCAATGAGGGCTGGATGATACCGAGTTGCCCCAGATGTCCTTGGCTAGATGAGTGAGTTTCACAGAGATGAGGATCTATAGTACTTAATAATGACTGCCCCTCTCCATGAGGGACACGGGTGCCACCCCCAGATTGAATTTGCTCTCACCCATTTATTTATCTAGGTTGCATTTGAAGAGGGTCAGGGAGGAGCTCTGTTTCATGTGAATTGTTCCAGAAAACTGGCAGTATCTGGGAGATGCATCTGTCTCTCCAGCATGATCTGTTCACTTCATAGGATAGGTTAAGATCCCTGAAGTGAGTCATTCTTGTGCAATTTGATTTATGAATGTGCAGCATTTCCTTTGGGGGAGAGTCAGGGACTACCCTGTAGACCAGGCGCAGGTCACCTCTTAACAGCCTGTAGGATGTATAGTACAGTGATAGTGCTTTTCAGTCTTTCCACATAGGGCTTGGTTTGGATGTTCTGTATTTTCTGGGTGAGAAACCTCTGGGGCCTCTTCAGCTATTGCAGGTGTCTGGTGAAGTACATGCAAAAGGGGGCATTGTACTCAATTAAGGTCTGATGAGATCCATGTATAATGGAATTATAACATCCCTACATCTGGACGTGATGGCTTTACTTATGAGATTTGCTTCATAGAAGGGTTTCCTTACCCTGTGGAAACATGGTGGTCAAAGTTCAGATTGGCATCCATCTGTGTAGCCAGATCTCGTACCACTGGGTTTATTATTAGGGAGTATTGTCAATAGTATAATTAGCAGGGAAGTTAGTTTTCCAAAGGGAAGAATAATGCATTTTTTTTTGCATTTAGTTATCTTTGACACCAATCATTTGTCTGCATTAATCCTTTCTGTAGTATGTTAAGATCATTGGGGATTCAATGATTGCACCCAGTTTGCAATCTTCAGTGAACTTTGTCAGCCATAGGCCATCTGCATTTGCCTGTACTTCTGAGAAATAAATTCCAAGCAGTAAAGGACCTAGCACAGAACCCTGTGGTACACCACTGGTGACTGATTTTCTGCTAGAGGTGAAGTCACATACATTGACAGCATGTGTTCTGTTGGTGAGCCAACTGGCTACCATTCTAGTGACATAAGGTCTTATTCCCAGTTGGGAGAGTTTTTTCATAATACCTGAATGGGGGATTGTGCCATATGCCTTGACTGTGTCAAGACTGAGTCTTTCCCTCATACAGGGGTTTAGTGACTTGCTCAAAAAAGTCAACCTGGTTTAGCTTTAGAGACCTGCTTGAAGAAGTCAACCTGATTTGACATGCATGACCTACCCTTAACGAATCCAAACTGGGTTGGGTCTAGAGTTTGGAGATCATCCATGTATGTGTTGATAAGATCCATAATGATTCTTTCCATGGCCTTGCAGATGAGGCTAGACAGACTTATGGGTCTACAGAATAGCTGATGGCCCACCTTTGTGCAGGGGAATTACTGTTGATATCCTCCATTCCACTGAAATATAGCCAGTTCTTAGGCTATGGTTAAAGAGGGCACCAAGTGGGTCCACTAGGTCATGTTTTAGGTTGTTTAATAGAAAACTTGGGATGTTATCTGGTCTCATTGAAGCCATGTTTTTGGCTGTGAAGAGTGCAGATACGACCTGTTCTCTTGAGATAACAGGCTGAGGAATGGTGGCAGGTATGCTTTGGGGACAGGTGGTGAAGTTTGCACCAAACCTGTCAGCTATCAGGTTGCCAATTTCCTCCGGTATAGTATGGATGGTGCCTTCCACTACCAGTGTGGCATACAGCTGGACATTCCCTTTCAGATTTCAAATGTAGTTAAAGAATATCTTGTGATTATCCTTAGCTGTGGATGCTACTTTTTTTTTATAATTGGCTTTGGAAGGCTGGTCAAGATTTCTGATTTGTTTGTTTAAGCTCTAGAGGGACTTCTTTCTCTGCTGAGTCAATTCCTTTCTTCCTCTTGTTATATAGCCTGTTTATACTTGACGTCCACCAGGGTGTCTTGTTTATTACAGAGACCTGTTTATGATCTGGTCAGTTGCAGCCTAATCTATTTAGCTGCTTAAATGGTTATAAGGGGTATCTGCATATACTTTTGCATTGGAGTCTGTGTTATTTGTGATTGAGGAGGGGGGGGGTTAAAACTTTTTATACCATCACTTAGTAGAAGGTAATTTGTTTTGGAAAACTTTTTAAGCTTTTTTGCTCTTGATGAGGTATCAGACCTTATAATTACTTCATACAATGTTGATTTATGGTCTGATCTTACCAGGGAGGGCATCATACATGAAAGAGTGCACTGCTCCTCCATTTTGGCGAGTACTATGTCCAGGACATTTGAACCCCTTACGAGAGTGCTGACTATCTGTTCCAGAGCATTTGTATTGACAAAATCCAAGAACCTCTGCACCAGCATTTTTGTGGTTGTGGATGTTTCCCAGTTGATGGAAGGATAGTTAAAGTCACCCATGACCAAGGTATTTGACTGCATGGCAAGTGACCCCAGTAAGTACAGGTATGCTTTTCTTGGTTCATGGTGGGGGACCTATAGCTAGCAATGATGTGGTAGGGTGTTTTGCCTATAGTTAATTGGACATGGAGTAGCTTGAGAGAATTGTACTGTTTGACCAGTCTCAAGGTGTACTTAACCTTACTTTAGATGGCTACACCTCCTCCTTTGGCTTTTTCATGATCAGTTTCTGGTCTGAACTTGTAGAAGATGTTGTATCCTTGCATGGCCAGGGTGCTTTCCTCAAATTTGAACTATGTCTTGGTGACTGTACAGATGTCAGCACCTTCCAAGGTGAGGAGTGTCTCCAGTGAGTGCAGTTTCCTGTTTTTAGCTCCTAGCTTTAAGCAGCAGAACCTTGAGTTCATCTTGACAGGATTTTGTTATGTCAGGAGGTTTGTTGTTTTGTCTTTGCCTAAAAAGGCACAATAGGGTTGGCTAATGTCTTTGTCAATATCAGAAAGCATAGAGAAGACAGGTGCAGACCATCTCTGTCAAAGCAGCGTGGCCTGTTGGCCTTGTCTTCCCAGGCTGACAGATACTGGATCCCCCTGGACTGACACCAGAAGCTAAGCCAATTGTTAAAGTCAATCATTTTTTGTTTGTATTGTTGTATCATCCTTGGTGAAGGTAGGATGCTGCTTAAGGCTAGGCTCATATCTACCTGGGACACAATCTGAGAGCTCAGTCATGACTCTCTTCATATAGTTGAGAGAGGCATGTCTCAAGTAATTCACCCCAACATGGACTATGGTGGAGTCATAATGGCATTTGTTGAGTGTCTTGTGTGCTTGTGTGACTTGAGTGATCCTGGCACCTGACAGGCAGATAACTGTAACCTTGTCCTTGTCCAGCCTGGTGAGGGGGACATCTGTGTGTCTCACTATGGAGTCATCTATGAACAATACATTCGGTTTTTAGGTGTTGAGCCTTAAGGGCTTTATTTGTTAATACATTGGACTGTGTGCTATTATCTGTAGTGGTTGCTATTTGCATTGCAGTGTGTGCAAGTTGTTTCCATTTGGGAGGTCTCTGATCTTTTGTTAAGGTTCTGGTGAGTACCTCTGTATATGTGGGTTTATGAGTCATGTCCTTACTTTGTGTGGGAGGTGAAATATGTGTGTGGTGACAATCCATTTTATGTTCGGTTTGTTGTTATGTGAGAGTATTGCTTCCAGTTCCACAGTGTAGTTACATCTCTTCCTTTTTAGGAGTAAGTGGTTATCAGTATATGTGAGACAATTGCGACATTGCCTCAGGATCCCCTTGTCAATCAGGCTGGCTGGAGAGATGATGGCAAACTATCCATCCATTATAGCAGATTTTTACTGTATGTACTATTAGGGAAGGGAGTGGGCTAATTTGAACAGACTTTGCATCAAGACTACCAGAGGTACTTATACTTGTACATACTACAGATTAACAGCATGGCAGCACTGCTCAGTGTGAGGCTGAATTGAGCCTGTCACAGCAGGGAAGCTTTGGAGGGTTTCACTGACAGCTGTCTAGGGAAAAACTATGTTTCAAGGCTTTTGTGTCTATACAGGGCACCGCCAACCCCCACTGTGTGAAGAACAGCAACGTGCAAATGCCAGCCGAAACAAACACACTTAAGCCTAGCTACCAATAGGAAAGTACACAGTGAGCCTTCCTCCAGCAATCCCTAACTCACATGAATTTAGATTTAGCCACTTCTGCCACAAGGGTACAGGGAAGCCCTTCCTAATTTAAGATAGCCTGTTCAGTGCTCAAGTGCAACAATAACAGTCTAGATTCAGCAGATCTGAATCTAGCCTATGCTATTTAAGGCAAAAGGAATTAATAATTCAAGTGCAGAAAGAATGCAAGCACAAATAGTAAAAATAGCTAAAATAATGCAGCAATTTGATTAATAAAGATGAAAAAGTACAACAGAATCTCAAAATATACTTACTTTTTGGTTTTCAGATGTAGGCACTTTGGATATCAGCAGAAGCTCTCTGGACCCCTGTCAAAGATGTCAAATGTAGAGCACAGTTTTCCTTGTACTTGGTGGTGGTATCCTTGCCCATTTATCACATGCATCTGTCTCGTGGGCTTCATATGAACTCCTTTTAGCAGACTGATGTCCATTTACATGAATGCCCACCAAAAAGTCAAACAGAACTTATACTATGGCCTGATCAGGGCACTGTAGAGTAGAAACAGCTACCTATTGAAATGTCATAATTCAAAATGCTGAGTGCCATCATGCAGAAAAAAAAATACCAAAATTCCAGAGGAGAGTGAATCTTGAACACTGCTCTTCTCCTTTAAACTTATTTTTTTTGCAGGGGGAGCTTCCATGCACCACAAAATGAGGGAAGCAAATTCCCCACACCCTGCAAACTTTTTTATACTGACTCAGAAAATGTCATATCTCAGAGAAGAGAGAGTATTCTGAGAAGTGTCCATCTCGGACTTAGTATATGCAAGTCCATTTTTTTGGCCATTCATTTTCCATGTTTTGGGATTCACTCAAGAGGAACTTGACATTTCAAAGGGTTACCATAAAAATATTGCCTATTTGATTTTAGAATGTCTTTCACTTAGGCTGCAACCCCAACATTTTATTTGTTGCTGCTGACGCTGTAATAACACTCTGCACCCAGCGGTCCGTCTGTAGTCCACTCCTCACCACAAATCCTTGCTATGCTTTTTTGTCATCATTTCTATTCTCACAGCTGATATTTCACAGTAGGGTTGCTGTGAGCAAAGCACATTACTTTGCAATGCCTCCATTTAAACTCAATGGCCACCTTTCTGCTTGCTAAGTCAGCCTTTTTAAGTGCTTATTTAGGTGCTTCTCCATCTACGTCTAACTCTGTGCCAACAATGAAAAGGATTCCCCTTCAACTTAGTCTCTCACATGTATCTGAAGTAAATGTACTGAATAAGACTGGATTCAGCAGTTACTCCTGTAACTGCTTAGCAAACACTTTACTTACTCCTGACATAACTTTTATCTTACTCCTTAAATATGCAGCATTACAGTCTCTCAGTACTGATCTTATCTTCAACCCTATTCAATTTTCTTGTAATAATAAAGCAAACATGAAAATGGCTGCTAGATACATAATGTACACTAATTAACTGTTCACACTCTAGGATTTATATCAAAACAGAAAATTATATTACTGCATTTCATCCTTGAAGTAAGAGCTCGTACATTTTCAGATTTTTGATAGTTTCATGCACAATTTCAGCACGCTATTTCAAGTTCCATTTCTGGAAACAAAGATCTTTGTGTCTGACTTTAAAAAGTAAACAACAAAAACAGAACTATACCAAATGCCTCAAAGTAGAGTAAAAAACACAATACTAAAAGAAAACACTACAAGATAAAACAATAAAGAGGTTGATACCAGCAAGTGTTTTCAACAATTTAATACTCCAAATACAAAGATGAATAATAATGCCATGTGAAAACCTTTATAGTGTTTTAGAATGTTTTTATAAAAGGTTTTCACATGGCATTATTATTATTGTTTGTTGAGTTTGAAAACATTTAATTGGTTAGTTGTTATTGGTAGCAGTATTTAAAGGTGAGGTGAATAAGACTTTTTCATTCTGAAGAAGGCCTTTGTGTTATGGCCGAAAGCACTTAATCTTTGTATTTTGAGTATTAAATCGTTGAAAACACTTGCTAGTGTCAACCTCTTTTTTTGTTTTATCTCTTGGATGTTTCATTTTAATGTTGACTTAAAAAGTAATTACAAAATAAATATGAAACTTCATTTTCTGGTGTAAGGAAAAGGTTTCAAGGACAGAAAATTGATATAAAGAAGAAGCTGCCAGAATCTCAAGATTTGATCAAAGACATTGAAAATTGCCAGGGTTGAGAGGGCATTGTTTAACACTTTAGACAATGGCTTTCATTTGTTATTTTCAATGTTTTGACCTAAACGTTACATGCATTTTTTATGAGGCATCTTGTCAACACAAATGAGGAAGAGGGTTTTTATAAGACTAGGAATGCAGTTTGGTGAAAGTAGCCAAGCTGAACCCATGGTGATTTGGCAGTGCAGGGTGCTTGTCATCCTGGAATGAAATGGTTGATAGTATTCCTTTTTTACCATTGATGATCTGCATCTTTTTCACTCAGGACTGTCATATACTGGCCAACGTTTCTCAATCCTGACAGTGCCTTTTTAGGCAATGTCAGTCTTCCTCATCTACCATCTAGCCAAACTAAATCAGAAATAGTATGATCAAAATGCTAGAAGCCTAAGTAAGAAATGACTCTCCTTAGAAACCTTCCTGACCATTAGAAAATACCGACGTACTCAGCACTGAAGTATGATTCCACTTTAGCAGTAGGACACCCACCTGCCAGGACTGAGTGTTTACCTTTTGTTCAGATCCTCTACTGACAGCACCTCTTAAAAATGGTGAATTGCCCATATTCCTCTGCAATTCTAATACATCAAGACTTATACAGCAAGGATTATATCAGTAAATGTTCACCCCTGTTCCATCTTACCTAACCCTCATGCTAGCCCTAACAAAACCATACACTTTGCCTTACCAAAACCCCTTTCCCTAACAGTGTCAGTACACAAGACAGCCACAGGTGCACACACACAAACTGCATATACATCATCATACTAAAAAGGTACAACAACTTTGGTAGCCCTTACTCTGATTCTAACATACAAACACTTGTACACACACAACCATCATCACACCCAAAACCACACATACACACAGCCCACTAAGGCTATCCTCTCTCCTACCCTTATTATAACCATAACCCGTAACCAGTGTCATACACACCATACCTTTGTCTCCTACCCTTATTATAACCATAACCCGTAACCAGTGTCATACACACCATACCTTTGTCTCCTACCCTTATTACAACCATAACCCGTAACCAGTGTCATACACACCATACCTTTGCACTACTTAACTTTGCCAAACCAGTTGTTCACTGTTATTCCCATTCACTCACTCACTACCATGAAAATCTTCCTTGCTCAAAGTAATGTTCATACAAACATATGACTTCAGCAAATTATTGACCTTGAACTCGTCCACATCCTAGTAACAATCAATAATATCTCTTACCATATCTTAACCAAGTCCAAAATCACCTCTAGGGTATCCACAACCCATGAGATTTACCTAAACAAATTACAGTCCCTTACCATGGAACCAAACACTTTTATTCTTGGAGCTTTCATCTATCCATGATGTGATGTTATAAGGTAGTGTTATCGGTGCCAGGGAGAGTAGGGCAGTACATGTGTACATATGCCACCATAGCTAGCCAGAGTTTTGTAAAGAATTTTATGTTATTTGACTATCATGCTGATTTGTACAGATGTTTGAGTTAAAAATATATTTGTAAAGTTACTTGTATTAAAAATGCATTAACAGTAGGTCTTGCTGGACAGAACGAATGTGTGCATGTATATTTGGTTGTATTGTTGTAACTGATCAAATGTGTATGTTTATCAGAGAATCCTGAAAGGGTAGAAAGTTTGAAATTGTGTTATAGCTTTCAGATGCTGCCACAGATCTTAGCAAAGCTGTGTGTTGTACCAGAGTCAGGTGACCTGAGGTGATTTCATCCTCTAACCAGCATCTGGTTTCTTTGGAACTCTCGCAGCAGCACTTTGGAACCTGATAGGAAATTTCTGACAGGATACAGTATATATCTCACACATCAATGCAGAGAGAGAGACAGTATCTGGCTTTTGCTGTGGTAAGACTCTCAGCATGCATCAGCTTGCCTTGCTTTAGTAGGTAGTCAGGGAGTAGTAAATCTTTGATCAGTCAAGCATATTTAGTGAAAATAGTTTAAGTTTGTTTTCTGCATCTGTGAAAAACTATTCAAATGTATTATTTTTTATATCTCTGTGGTTGAAACTCTGGTTTTACTGTATTCAGTATTATCCTGCTTTCTGTTTTCTAACTTGTCATTAAATATTTTAATATTTTTCATTGTAGCTGGTCCATTACAGAATACTTTTAACATCTTGAGAGTACTTATGCTTGTTTTAGTGACTCTGTGGCTGCTCCTAAAAGCCTTGCTGCTTTGGTCACACCTTACCATTTGGTATTAATTTTACACAGTATAATTGAGTGCCCTTTGTAAGAGCCTTAGGGTAGCTGACTGGTGGCAGCATGATTACCTCAGAGTCTGGGTAGAAAGGGGTACTGCTAGTAAATCTGTGCCAGCATTTCCCAGATGTGTATGTGTGTGTGAAACTCAACTATTCAAGTGAGTTTGTCAGCTACTGGGAACAGGGACACAGATGTCCAAAGTGGTCTGTGTGGAGTTTTGTGTGAGTCTGGAGAGAGATAGTCGAGACCCAGGTTTGGAGTATGGTCCCTGAGTGTTCTCAAGGGAAAATGTACTTGGTGCAGGGAGCTGCATCTGAAAATATTGCGTGATACTCTAACAAAGATATTGACAGCTTAAAATATCTTCACCCAAATCAATTTGGGTTTGTAAAAGGAAGATTATACCTGCTTAACCTAGCAGATTTCTTTGAAAAAAAATCAGTGAGGCATTAAATGAGGACAGATTGGTGAACACCATGTACCATGACCTTCCAATGCCTTTGACCCCATTCTGTACTCGGGCATTATTAATAAATTAGACTAAATGTAAACCTTTAGGTAACTCATGGGTAACAATCTGGGTCACAGACAGAAACTAGTCAATTACAATGACAGGCACAATCTCCTCTAAAAGGATTATTTGTTGGGTTCTCTAGGGCTGCTCCTAAATGGCACTTACTTATCTGATATTAAAGCTGATGAGAAGGGTTACTGGCTGATAAAGTTTGAAGATGACTGCAAAGTCAGAGCTATCAACAACTCTCAGGGGACTACCAGGTCCTCAAAGAGGACCCTAGCATATACAAACCTATGGTGCCAGGAATATATTCTAAAGCTAAACTCTGAATAGTATTACATCCTTTGGAAAACATTAACACTTTTTCACCTTTCGACAGCAAGGATTATATCAATAAAAGACCCCCCCCCCCACAAAAGTGACATGGTTATTATGAACCTGTGCTAGACAATTAACTCTCCTTTGACCACTATAGATAAACTTTAATAAAATAATATTGCTACATAGCCAAGCTAATAACTTAATGGTTATCTCACAAGTCTAAAGATGTTCTCATTCCTCACTTCTTCTCCTTCCATACAATACCCCTGACAGAATATAATACTCCTTTCGGTATGCATCTTTTGAAAGAGATGATCTGATCAAATCTGAAAAATAAAAACATTTCCTCACTAACAAAATCCAGGGTCTGAGTTCCATGAGCTACATATAGTAACTTAATTTATTCCTTTATTGATTGACATTTGATTACTGCTGAGGTTTGACTGGGTAGGAGCCCACTTTCAGTGGAGGCCCAGGGAGAAGTGCTCCAAAGTATTACATACAAAACATTTTAAGAACAATAATTTTATAATCTTCAAAAATAATACAAAGAAATCTGCAGTTTAATTAATTATACTAAATTAGACATAATATGAAAACATTGGTTAAGAATGCATGCAAGTTCTATGACAATGATTTAATACAGAAATTTTAGCCAGTTTATATAGAAATTAAAGGTAAGTCAGTATAATACCAAAAAGAATCACAATATGAAGTGAGAGAAGAAGCAAGGTTTTGGTACATTTAGATAGAATACTAGTGGACAGAAATTAAAGAGAAGTAAGGAAGTGAGTGAAGATGGGAGAGGTGTAAGGTATGTAGTATGTACAGGTGATTTCTCATATTTAGGGAAAAAATATTATCCTAGTGTTATGCAAATAAAAAAAATGATTTTCTTTAGGAAGCCTTTCAGAGTGGTTTTGAACAATGGGAGGGAGGGAGGGTACTGACCTGATGGGTACAGGTAAGGAGTTCCGGGTCTTAGCAAAATGGTGCGAGTGTACATAATGCCCAGCAGATTTGATTGATTTGTCAACAGAGAGATGTTTTCTGTCACTGGATTGTAATGACTGACTAAGAATATAGTTGTGTAAAATAGTATTTAGTGGTGGACAAGAAGATGGATAATTTTATACGTTTTAAGAAGTTGCTTATATGTTACTCAGAGGTGTAGTTCTGACCAATTTAAACTTTTTAGTGGTATGCAGTGGTGCGTTCTGAAAGGGGTATTTGCTCCAGATTTAGCAACTTTATTATAACATTTTTCAAGTTTTGATTTTTATAATGATGGGAGGTTGGAAAGGACAGGATCACCTTAAGGAAGTGTGGGAAGGAAAGTAGTAGTAGCAAGTGTCGTTTTGTTGCACTGGTGACAAGGTTTTTGGCTCTGTAAAGCATCCCTAGTTTCTGACGAGTTTTTCTTATGCAATTTTGTATATGACTAGGAAGTATGGAGAGAGGGTAGAGAGCAATTTTACTGGCTGATAGCTTTTGGACAGGGAGATTTTGAACCATAGAATGGTGGGTTGAGAGAAACCTAATGAAGACATATGAAGTAGAAATTTGCTATGAAACTCAAAAATAAGGAGGAGACTAGTTTGCCTAGTTTGTATCTAGCTTTATTGACAGTATGTATATAGATTATAAGTGCAGCGTTAATACTATGAGAATGATGGAAGTCACGTTGCATGGGGGACAGGAGTTTTTCTTGCAGGAGATTATTTAGAAAATTACTAAACTGAGAGGAGGGATAACATTGTATTAGGTTTAAAGTTAGTAATGTCTGTTGAATTTCATCCTTTGTGCAGAGGGATGATGTGTGACTTTTTCCAGAGAGAGGCAATGTGGGATACCTGGACTGACCTATTTTTAAAGGCTGAGATAGGATAAGCAGGGCTATTGGTTGCTATTTCAATGTACTCGTTTAGACGGTCATCAGCTGAAGAAGGGCATAGTTTGTGTTTAAGAGTAGTTTTATATAAAATGTAGGCATAGGTTTGAAGGTGAAAGTGGATGTGGTGATACGTGGCTGCTGGACAGGGCTGGGATTAGATGTTGGGGAATCCTTGGCTAGAGATACTATACTGTCTACAAAATAAGAGGTAAACTGTATTGTGGTTTCAAGTGGTGAGTTATTGGGAGAAGGAGTTAGAGTTGAATTTCTGGCTGGGATGCAAAATTTCTTTAATGGCTGTCCAGAAGATTTAGGGTTGTGTTTATTATTCTGAAAGTTATTATAGAATATTTTTTGTCTTCATTTTTTTTTGCCTTTTAGTATGATTGTGAAAGATTCAGTAGTTTTCAAGACATTGTGGTATTTTATGTTTCTGCCATTCTTTCCATGCTTTTTTTTTACATAACATTAGCATTCTGCTCTTTTTTTAAAAAAAACAGGAATGAAGACAAAATCCAAAATAACTCCTGGCAACGGAATAGACAGTGGACACCTCCAGAATGTTAAAAACAAGTTATTTAATATTCAAATTAAAATGATAAGCACTTATATCCACTTATACATATAGACTGTATCAGATAAAACAACTGAATTTAACAGGTGTTTATATAATGAATTTAAGTGTGACATCACACAGTATTGTCTAATCAGAGCAGCTCAAACTATATGCATAGGAATAAGCACATTTAAAGGTGTATGTACATGTACGAAAAACATTTATACTTGCATTTGTGCAAAACTCTGACCACACAAAAATCCCTGCCACATCTTCCAAATACAAATAAAATTCATATAAATATGTTTTACATACAAATAAATAGGTTTACAATCAAAATTTTGAGGTGACATTTTGACTATTCATATCCCCGACCCAGAACAATGAAAAAGCATCACGCCGATTGCTTATAATGTCAATTCTATCAGAGGAAAGAATCGACATTCGACCACTCACCATCCAGAAAAAAAACATCTGCTACGAGGTGGAAAATTTCCTACCATTTTGCAGGGGGACAAGCCCCCTTTGCATCCTCCACAACCCCCTGCTGCTTATATATTCTAACTCCAAGATCACAGTACAGTGAGGAAAAGGGTAATTTTCCTAATTCCCACTGTATTGCTAAGCACTTCAAAACACCAACGCTCCAAACTGCAAACACAGTCTTTGTATCAACATTTCAAAGTTGACAGGAACTGTGTTCGCAGCTTTTCATCTCTGCTGCTCCATGTTCGAACTTTTCACTGCCGAAGTAAGCCACCTCAACATTTTGATTGTAAACCAAATAAATATATAAAAATAACTTAAAAATAGCTTAAATAAGGTCCTAAAAATAACTTGTCAATTATTATTCCCACCAGTAAAAAGTACACATATACACACACACACACACACACACATATATATATATATATATATATATATATATATAAATCCTGTTATAAATGTACAACTATATATATATATATATATATATATATATATATATATATATATATATATATATATATATATATATATATATATATATGAAGTGCAATCTTGGAGTTGATATATTTAAGTAGCAGGGGGTGTGGGGGGGCATGCCCCCTGCTTATACTTGGAGAACAGTAATGTAGTTTGTGTTTTATTTTTTCTGTATGTACTTGTGCTGGAATATAGTGAGTGTTGGTATCGTGTGTGTTTTCAGGATTTCGAGTTTTCCTTTTTTGAACTTTCAGGATTCTGTAGCACTCCTCTATATATATATATATATATATATATATATATATATATATATATATATATATATATATATATATATATATATATATATATATATATATATATATATATATATATATATATATATATATATATATATATATACACGTATGTGTATACACACCTGATGTTACCCAAGGGGTTTCCCATTCAAATAATGACCAAGCCCAAACCTGCTTAGCTTCCAAGATCAAATAAGGTCAGGTACATTAAGAAGGGCACAACCACAATATGAAAACCACTCAAAAAGTTAAGTAGAAAATGCTTTAAGTTTTAATAAACATGTGATAGAAGGTATGTCGTTTAAATCTAGACAAACACAAGAATTTAATTCTAGCTGTGAAAATAACCCTTTCTTTGCCAAAATGACCATCCACGGGCCCCCTCTGGTGCCTAATTCAACACTGTCAATGGTCATAACCTTAAAGAAAGTGTTGGATATTCTATAATATGTCGAGCCAAAGCATTGTTTGGATTATTTCTCCTAATACCATATAAATGTTCACAGACTCTGTCCTTTAATCTACATTCAGTCTTGCAAATACAATAGCATGGATAATCATTATACCTAGCTAAGTATACTAAGGCTTTTGATTCACAATTACATTTTTTTATATATTCAGTATTCTCCGTTTCTTTTAATAAACCTATCATTCTCACAAAAAAATCCACAATAATTACAAAACCATTTCTTCATCCCCACATTTGTGCCTGTTATACATTTTTGATGTATTTTTCAATATTGTTTTTAAATTCCTTCCTCTATGATACACAAAAAATGGCCTATCATTTATTTTTTGTCTCAATGTATTGTCCTCTAATAATATTGGCCAATTTTTCTTGAAAATCCCTTCAATATCCTTACTGTCCAAACTAAATGTGGTGTTAAAAGCAATACTGCAATTAATTTCATCATCAGACCTAGATACTATTGCAGATGTTAAACACGTATCATCAAATGTATTCTCCATTATGCGACCAGTCAATTATCTTAAAATTGTTTTAAAATAGGCAGATGTTCTTTTTTGCCTTACTTCAACAATGATTTCATGTACTAAAGCCCCCAGATATCCTCTTTTTATGAACATATTTTATAATAATTCACATTCATTGTTGAAATCTATGTCCTTAGAGACCATTCTTGCAGCCCTAACCAGCTGTCCCTTTATAACTGATTTCTTTTGACTAAATGAGTTTAAACTGGGAAAAATTAACAGGATGTTTGAGCAGTTCTCTTTTCTATGTATCCTAGACATGTAACACTTATTTATGAAGTCCATGATCAAAAACCATCCAAATAAGCTATGCTGTTAAGGCTATATTCACAAGCACATTTCAAAGAAATCTGTTGAAATATTGTTTGTGTCTTTTGGCTTTTTCCCGGTTAGGGGTCGTCACAGCGGAACTCCAGTCCGCTAATGATTGGCAGTAGATTTTTATGTACTGAGTTACCAGCTCTGACGCACAACCTTCAAAGAAGGTACGCCCATTCAGGTATGTCTCCACACAGAAGACGCTCTATCTGAGAATCAAACCAAACAGCGTCTTACTGTGAGGCGACAACGCTATCGCAGCACCACCACCACAATATTAATAATGCAAAAAACTGTTCATATCTATATCATTGCCATCCCAGATGGTAAAAATATTGTCCAAAATGTGTATATAATTTACAAAATTTACTCCAGTCACTAGAAAAAATGTATTTGTTCTCCCAATAGACCATTACAATGTTTGCAAATGCCATGCCCCCCCCCCCCCCCATAAGGGAAGCCCATTACAACTCCAGAATTCTGTTTGTAATAATTACATTAAATAAAATATAGTTGTTACTCAAAATTAATTCTAATAGTTCCTCAATTAAATTAATTACGTCTTGACTAGCACGCTTCGAATGCAGGAATTTGGCTACCCAGGAAATAACTATTTGTTGTGGTATAACTGTATAAAGGTCCTTCACATCAACTGTGACAAGGAAATAATGACAATTTAACTCCACATTATTAATTGCTTCCAGAAAGGACCAAGAATCTTTACATATCTGTTTTTCCTTATTAATAAATTCTTTCTAGATGCTGTCAACATATTCTGCACACCTAGAGGTAATTTAATTCATGCCACCCACTACAGGTCTAAAGGATGGATCATTATATCTCTTATGGATCTTTGGTAGACCAAAAATAGTAAGTAACGCATTTAAAAAATAAAATAAATGAACACTATTATACCCTTCAATAAATAAATCATTAATGTGTTGTCTAATTCTTTTATAAGTGATATTCATTTGATTCCTAGAGCTTAACTCATAATTTTCCGAATCCAAAAAGTTAGCTAACCTAGAAGAATAGTAATAATAAAGCATAAGCACAACCCCCCCTTATCTGATGTCATTATGAGTATTTTCTATTCTTTCAAAAAATCCAGCACTTGCCTTTCATCACCGTTTAAATTATTCTGTAAAAATGGCCCCTACTTTGTAAATTCCTTATATCCAGTGCACTTGTTCTTTCAAATAATTGTAACGTAGGATGTAAGGGGGGAGTTTAAAAGTACTAGGCACACAAACTGACTACTGTTTGTTAATTCTGTACAAAAGAAAAGCTGTAAATTAACTTTCCTTAAAAATAATTTCAAATCCATTAGTACATGGGGCATTTCTGATGTCACAGAAGGTATAAACGTCATATCCCTGGCCAATAAGTCAGCAATTGAAGAATCTACATTAGTTAAAGAATAAATATACACCTTAAAATCATTTTCTTTGTTAAAAATAATCGTACAGTTAAGGGTATGTTTTTTATCATACAATAAATTCTCCTTGGTTATCCCCCCTCCCCTGAAGGCTGCCCCTCCATGAGTTGACCCTGTAAAAATTCTGGGAGCCTCTCTGGTATGACAGTTGCAAATTCTACTCTTTTTATTTAGTCAAACTGAATATATGTTTTAAGTCTCTTACTTCTAGGAGGTGCAAAGCTGTTTAGGACTTTCAGGAAAGTTGTATTGAATTCATTTACAGCATCACCTAAGGGTAGGATTTTTAGAACGTTCCAGTGAACAGATGATGGGGTAGTAATGAACATTTTTGGGTTAAATTTATAAAGGTTGTGCAGTGTTTAATAAGCATGCTGTTTAAGTGGATGTATGAGATGTCTGGCTGTATAGACTGGGAGATGGTCACTGTGGGAGTCTAATATTGTACCTGCAGTGATGTATTTGCTAGGGTCTGATACTAGGGTCCAGTCTAATACATAATTTGATATCTTACTATAATGTGTGGGGCTACTAACTAGTTGTGTGAAACATTATATAAATTCATGCTAGATGTAGGGGCATTAGAGTTTATCTTCAACCAATTTACATCAAAAACACGTGTTTGGTTTTGCCTGCTCTGGGGTTAATCCTTGGAGCATGCACAGTACCTGTCGATGCTGCATTTAATGATATTCTGATGCTGATGTTAAAGATCAATCTTTTGCACATTCAGTGTTGAGTACTACATACATGGGTCCCATTTTATTCATCGAAATTCCGTTTTGCCGAACCTAACTTCACAGAGTCCACTTTGTCTAAACTACACTAGTCCAAACTTGCACTATGTCGAGTTCTGTGTTGCCAAAACTGTTGATGTGACAGTGGTGGTCTGAGACATCTGGGTACAAATGTATGATGTTTTTATGTACATCCTTGTACTCTGCATTATATTTAAGATTTTAAAATATATTTCATGGTAGATTTAACAGTAGACTTATAATTTGGATGTGGAGAATTCTTTATACCTCACTCGTAGGTATGATCAGAGATCACATTGCTGTAAATTTACCCTTATTTTCACTGTAGTCTGTCTTGGAAATGGTATATATAATATGTAGGAGGTGTGGGGGGGTGCAGCCCCCCCTGCAATAACACTAGAGAATGTGTGTGGTTTTATTTATTTAGTTGTAGCAATTTTGGTGCTTTGATGTTTGTAGTAGTGGGAGTTTGGACTAGTGTAGTTCTGACAAAATGGACTTGGTGATGTTAGGTTCGGCAAAACAATTTCAATGAACAAAATGGGATATATATATATTTAGATATATATATATATATATATATATATTTAGATATATATATATATATATGTGTGTATATATATATATATATATATATATATATATATATATATATAGATAATAGATATGTGTCTATATCAGATGCTCGAGTTTTTAGAACCTCGAAATTCATATATTGTTGAGATGATAACATTGAGTTTCCAAAACTCAAACTTAAAAAAAAAAAAAAAAAAATCTATCTTTTTTTCTCTATTTTTGCAGGGAGGCAAACTTCATAATCCCCCATGTTGGGACCTCCACCCCCATACCCTTGCATATTATATATAGCAACTCTGAGTTCGCACTACAGTGGGGAAAAGGGTAAATTCCCTGATCATCACTATACCACGATCTCCATTCAAAAGCTTCAGGTTTCTGGAAACTCACTCATTTCATCTCAAAAATATGAATTTTGAGTTTCAGAAAACCCGAGCTTCTGATAGGGACCCATATATATATATATATATATATATATATATATATATATATATATATATATATATGTATATATTTATAGGTCTACCTGATAATGCCGAAATTGCAAAACGCCAACGATGAGAACGCCGACACCGGAAGATCGACAACGGAGATGATCGACAGTTGAAAATCCTGATGCTGAGAATACCAACATGTTAAGGTTAGTGTGGGGTTAGGGGTGGATTAAGTGAGCTAGGGTTAGGGCGTGGGTCAGGTGAGTGTGCGATAGTGACAGACTGTAGGGTTAGGGGCGGGTTAAGTGAGTTAGGGTTAGGGCGCGGGTTAGGTGAGTGTGTGATAGTGGCGGACCTTAGGGTTAGGGTTAAGGTTAGTGCATAGATAGTTGTGTATGTAAGGTTTAGTGTAGGTTTGTAAGGTTTTTGGGGTGCTTGTGTTGTGTGTGTGCTTTTTGGACAGGGGATTTGTTTTGTTTGTTGATTGTCGGGATTGTGGTTTGTCGGGCATGTGAAGTTTCGTGTTTTTGAACTTTCGGTTTTGTGGTGTTGGTGATTTCGTTGCCAGTGTTTTAGCATGTTGGTGTTATCAGGTAGACCTCTATATATATATATATATATATATATATATATATATATATATATATATATATATATATATATATGTGTGTGTGTGTGTGTGTGTGTATATATTTATATATATATATATATATATATATATATATATATATATATATATGTATATATATTGGGTCTACTTCAGTAGACTGAACTTTTACTTATCAAACACCCACTTGCCCTAGACGAAAGCACCGAAAACTACAGAAGGCTCCACACGTGAGGTAAGTAACTGCTTGGCCATCCCGAACAAAAACAATTAACAAAACTAAACTAAACCCACTAATGTGGGGGGCTTCACCAGTAAAACACTCCCCTAACTAACTATACTAACTCCGAGATGTCACTACCATGAGGGTTAAGGGGCAAAGTTCAACAGGATGGCCAAGGAATTACTTACCTCATGTGCGAGGTCAGTGTTCTGGACGTCAGTCTTCTGAAGTTGTCGGTGCTTTCATCTGGGAAACTTCAGTGTTGGGTAATTAAAAGTTCTGTCTACTGAAGTAGATCCATATATATATATATATATATATATGTGTGTGTGTGTGTGTGTGTGTGTGTGTGTGTGTGTGTGTGTGTGTGTGTGTGTGTGTGTGTGTGTATTTATGTATGTATGTATGTATATCTATCAGGGTCAGCCTTGGGTAAACTGGTGCCTAGGCAAAAAGGCTTCATGGCTCTCCTCACCCCTACTAGCCAGCCCATCTTGGCCTACATACACTATCCAGATTACTTTTTTCTCCCATCTTACTCTTGTTTCTTTTTTCCTACAGTCACTGATTCATTAATTAATGCATTCATTCAACATGTTTTAGCTAAGTAAGAAGGCAAGAAGCAGTGGCCTAATGTAGAAGATGGAAGCCTTTCTGGCAAATGTCATCATAAAAGTCATTTTCTTAATGTCACAACATACCTTTTTCTTTTTTCATTTTCTGGGTATCATTCACCATTGGACCTCTCCACAGATGATTAACTGACTTTTTTTTGCATCATTTGTTACCCTTTGGATAAGGGTCAGATACTGGGATTGGTGCTTTATTTTCCGTTAGACAGACTAAGGTTTTTCTTGTTCTACAGAGTATTATGCTTTCTGCAGCCCACTACTTCCTTTCTACTCCTAAATCATGTCATCAAGGGACCCAGTTTGATGGCAGTGTTATACAGAATACTGAAGTTCATGCTACTAATTTTGCATTATTTAAATAAAACAGAGAAAACATTGAATTCATTTTAAATAAAACAGAGAAAACGTTTAATTCATTTTAATGCATTTTGCGGTTAGAATGCATATACTACAGTAAGATGATCTTGTCTGTCATTTTTGCATGATTCTATCTCAGAACATGACCTTTAAGACTTTCATTCAGTGATTTCTTACATTTAATACACTGCTTTGTTTTCTGCAGGCTAAAGGCAGGACGACCTAGATAACACTGTGAATGTACTCTGATTGCAGCACATGACATCACCTCGCCTCAGCTGTGTGGGGCAAACTTTGCCTTACCCTTGCTTTCCCCTAAGACAATGCTTTCCACTGATAACTTGATTCTAACACAGCATGTTTATGAATTGTATTATTTTACTTAGGTTTAGTTGGGTCCATTTGGTGCAGTAACTCTTTCCCTCAGTGAATTTTATTATTCCATTACCCTCTTATGCTGTTTGGAATGTCTACTTCTGGAGCAGCAATTCCTTATCAGCAAATGACCTCTGCTATGCTGCCTAAAATGTTTTTGAATCTAGCTCACTATGACTAAAGAATAGCTCAGTTATAAGAAATACGTCCTGCATGTGTTGATACAGTCAAGCACAGCTTAGCCTTGACCTAAACTTTCAATAAGTAATAGACAGTTACAGATAGAACACTCGAGGTAAGCAGTCACTGGGGAAACAGAATTTTATCTTGTATATGCATGCACCTAAAGGGAAAAAATAAGGAAGGATAAACTCTTACAACCAAACTGTCACATTACTCTGCATTTTGTATGTTCCATGTTCTAAGTTCCTAAATTGTGCAGCTTTGCCCAGGTCATGGTTAAAAAGACACTACTACAATGAATGTATTTACTAAATAAACAAATCATTGCACATGTGCCACCTTCTAAGCTCTGTGAAACTGCTCTTCCCTTCCCCAGTTCTTCTTTTCATTTTTCCCAGTTTCACCCTTAAACTCTCCATACAACTACATGCCACCAACAGCATTCTTTTCCATTCCAAGATTCCACTTTCCTCTCTAAGAATTAGTATTACATGTAATAAAGTAAATACAATTATAGAAGAATCAGCAGGACTTTTGAAAAGGTTTTGTGTTTTCCATTCCATTAGTTTTGACAGTTCTGATGTTTAAGGACTTTATGCCAAAGAATACAGAGTTTTTTAGATTAAATGCATATGTGATTTTAACAAGTTCATATTAGCAATCTAGGATTCTTTTTATATTAGAATATTTACAATGTCTTTACCTGAATAAGCATCAGGAAACTCACTAATAAGTGTGGAGATCTCAGACTGCTCCTCAGACTGGCTTTATTATCCTAAAGGCCAATGTATTCTGACAGTCTGTGCATTGATATGCTCCTAATTGCAAGTACAGTTCAGCAGAATCGAATAAGAATAGATGCATATCCTCAGGTCATCTGGTCGTTTTAATGAAATCACTATTTTTCAGAGCAAAAATGGCAAACGTTAATGATTAAAATTCTGTTGAAAACGAGTTTTAGCTACAGGCTGTGTGGACTCTGGAATTTTTAATGTATTATTTATTTTTTCTAAATTAATTTATTTAACCAGGTTATTAAACTGTTTTTCTTGGGCACTGTTCAGTAATAACTAGGACCACAACATCAAGGGTAAATACAACAAAAGTAAAACAATTTTAATGCAATAAACCAGACACCATACTTTTGGGCTGTAGGAGAAAACTGAAATACTTGGAGAAACCCACAGCCACAGTGAAAACATACAAAAATATTTGGTGATAATAAGTCAAAACTAAACGTCAAACTAAGAAGCTGAGTGCAGAATTCTTACCACTTAAGCCAGTGTGCTGCTCCAACTAAAGAGATTTCTTTCTTTCTCTGAAACATAAGCTCACAATTAATTACTTTAATAAGAAAGTGTATGTATGTTTCTTGAAGCACAACCAGGTATCTATTATTTGCTTGCTAAAAATATAGTCATTTATACTATATTGTTATGGTGTTCTTCCAATGAAATAGTGCATTAAAGACTTGGGATGATTGGTTGTGTATTGCTTTCGAAGTAATTGCAAACATGACCCATACTAAGCCTCAGCTCGCCTACAGTGTCTGTATTACCAGATTATAAATAAAATCACCTACATCTATTACTGTACCAGTGGAACTTGCTTTCACATTTTTTTTGCTATACAGTGAGATAGCTTTACAGGAATGCTTCATATTTTATAGGATGCGTCACGTTCACTTGTATTAGTGGTTATGTTTTTCAACAATTTTCAAATAATGTACAGGGTACTTAACTGTAGTGTACTCTGATTTATAACAACTTACACTTAAGTATTACCATTAGGACTTACATATATGGTATATACAGCATTTCTTCAGAGCCTGCTAGTATTTTATGACTACTGCTACCTTTCAGACACAGTGAAATGCAACACAGGCACTTCCAGTTACTCCATTTATGTCTGATTATACTGGTAGCGAATTAATAAAATACATATGGAGGAAAGTGGAGCACTAAGCTGAAAAAAAAAACAAAACAGTACTGTGCTAAGACTGAGTTTCTCCATGGGCAGGGGAGAAACCATGCCATAGCTACATGACCAGCAGTGTCTGAGGACATGGGAAATGGTTGGGTAACCTTGAGGGGAATATAGTAAGGTGAGATGCTACACAATGAAGATGATTAGTTTAGAAATGATATCAAACAGTTCTTAAAATTTCATCAGTGATGTCTGCTGCTGTGCAAGGTATAGCCGATTACAACACTTTATTCCAGAAATTATTTTCATAATTCCTAGAGCTTCATCGGTGATGCCTGGTACTATATCAGGAAATAAAAATGGATTTGTTACTTTGATTTCTGCAGCTTACTCTGACCCCAGTGGTGTGATTCAGAAATATGGACAGGTAACAAGTCCTCATTAATATTGTGGGAGCGCAGGGATTACCACAGTAATATGCAGGCATCCTGTACAGAAGTAGCTTACTACAGTGTAACACAGGACCGATCAGGAACAGTGTTGTCCATCTATCAGGAAGGGTAGCATCTGCATATCCACAAGCTGAACACAGATTTCAGACATTCCTATTCCTACCAGAAATTCAACATTTCCCCTCTTTTACCATATGACACCCACTTTTCCTCTGAGACAGGAATCCCTATTGTTATTACTGTGTCTTCCTTCCTTGCCAACCACTTCTCAAAAAACTCCTCTATTTCTTCTGAGTGATAAAGTATCCAGGTTTGCTCTTACCTAATCTTCCAAGAAAATGCAGATTAACTAATGTAAGTACTGTTCTCCAAATCTCCATTTCCACTGTCTATATTCTTAAGACCTACTTTACCTTCCCAGAGTTACACCTGCCAGAACAAAAACATGATAGCACTCCAAATATCAATTCATGCATTGTTCAGCATTACTATCTGCCAGCTCCTCCAAATTATGCCTAATCTAATATTATTTATGACATCTTAATCTCCAATATCTAGAACAACTTAAGTATTAATTGTTAGTAGTACATTTATTAACACCCATTGTACATTAACTGAATATCTATGTAAGACTATACAACTTTAAGTTGCTTCACCATTTCTTAGCAACTAGGAACTGATTTTGCAAAATATTATGCTTGTGTTACATTTTTATGATTATTCTTTACCTAGTGAGAATAGTTTCTCTGTATTATTAAGTTCCTTTGTTTCCTCATTAGTGATATACCGCATGCCTGCTTTGTACCTTAATGTACAAGATTCTATTTGGAATTCTTAAAAGCTTTTTAGTTTCTTAACATAATTTTGACCAAAAGACATTGAATCACAAAAAGTGAAAACTCTAAAATGGGCTTTATCATGGTTCCCATAGGGAAAGGTACAGGACCATGTTCTGCTATCCATCATAGTTGATGATTTGTGGTTTAATACATTTTGGTTGATGTATCCCAGACAGCAAATCATGAGTACATAAATAATTGCACTGTAATATGATATAATGTCTGTATGTAACTAAACAGTAAAGTAACAGGCAAGGCATGACTGTTAAGTGATACAACTCGTCCCTTCACAATGGTGAGCTTGCTCTGACAACAGTCTTGATATTTCACTGCTTGGTAATGTAGCCGTTGTATGAAAATCACAGAGTACTTCATTCACAAAGAAAGTTTAGTGTAGCCTGTGCTTACTTGTCCACAGGTTAGTTGGTAAATCAGATGTGGTATACTGGCAAAATAATTAGGGTAAACGTAAGCATGTACAACAAACATGCTTTGAGTTTCACAATCTAATGTTAACATTTCCAACATTCGTAGACATATACAAAGTCTTATGGTGAGTGTAAAATGCATATAAATATGGACCCTAATGAGCAAGATTAATATAATGTTCCTTGCTGGGTCTATATTAGATCACCGAATGCTTAAAAAAGCGAACGGTGATTAATCGACCAAACGTAATCGAAAGCTTACAATGTCAAAGTGTCAGAATAGCGATTTTTTTTTCCAAGGGAAAAAAATCACTGTTCCAACAACAAAAATAAAAAACAATTTCAAACATTACATTAAGTGGGGGGCTGCGCCCATGACACCACCCCTACTTAAATATACCAACTCCGTGAACGCACTACAGTACTGAAAACGGTAAAGTACCGAAGCGGCCAAGCAAATTCTTTCCCAGGGAAAGAATTCGCTTAACAGCCGCTTCGATATTTTGCGTTTTCAGCCTTTTATGTTCAACCAAGACACATTTGAAACAATGCATCTTCGGTCTTCTAATATAGGCCCTTCCTTGTCTACCTCCTTTTCATGTTGTGATACTGTTGGCCAGATGGATAAATATGACGAACCTTGTCTATCTGTCATTTTTCAACAATTCAAAAAAAGTTATTTGCTTTAGTAACAGCTTATGATGCTGGTGTATGACTTTCCCTACAGACCATAACTATCCTGTGCAGGGCTTTGTTTGCATCATTTAAATGCCCAATTTACTACTTTACCCTATTTTATTTCTTTATGGGTAGTCTGCATCCCTGATAACTAAACAAACATTCTCCCTGCATCTTTGGCAATCTGGTAGCTTGCTTCTAGGTTATTTTTTATGACTGCTGTATACAAATTTATAAGCTTTATATTATAATGCTCCTTATTCCTCTTGAGCATGTCATACATTCCTTAAAAATATTAGTGTAAGACTGCCATGCAAAATGACAACTTATTTCTGTGTGCATACATTGAGTTAAGACATAACAGTAAGCTGGTTTACAATTGAACATTATTTATGTGCGAGTTCCAGAACCATGTCTCCATGCTAGCAAATGAATAATTTTTTTAACCATAGAACTATGCTACACCATTGCTGTGTTTACTGAGGCTTCATTCCACTTTTCTGATGTTTTTTGTGGATTACAGAGAGACTGAATTTAACAGACACATTTTAGGAGAGGTAGTAGACAGAGACAGGCTGAAACCTTTTAAAGTAGTACATAAAAGGTGATTGACTTAAAGTAGATGCAAGGAAGTATTAGTTACCAGAAAGAATGGTGGTGAATAATTAAGTAGCTTGACTAGAAAAACTTTAGGTTTATAAACAATTACTCAATTCAGGAATGTTTTGGATATGTATAAGGCTATCTTCATGATGACTCTGGGAGGTGTATCTTGTTAGATAAGTAACACCTACAGTTTATCCAATAAATAATATGCAGACTGAAAGCATAATGCTGTCCTTATCTGCCACCAAAGATTAAAGTTATGTTTGGGCATCTGAATTCACTGTAAAGGACTATAAACACATATTAATAATTTACCTGCTATATACACTGCTGCCCTTGTATTCTTCATAATAATAATTCTAAATAGTCAAATGACTTACTGTATGCTTTACAGCTTCTACCTATGATTTTTTGTAGATTATACTATTAGTGACACAAACATGTCCTACGTGCTTCAAACTATTTATTCTTTGCAGTCCACTTTGCAGTGCATTATTTATGAAATACATAAGTCAAGTTTCTTCCTTGCTCTCAATGCTTTATTTTGCTTGAGATATGCCTTGCTGCAGAGCACACATTGACACTGGCTATATAGCAGCCATAAAAATAAAATACAATTTACATGTCATAAAAATGGCATATAGAAAGGTGGCGTGTGGTGTACTGATTAAACAGCAAACACTCAATCAGCACATTTATTGAAAGCAGAATTATATCTTATCAGACAATAATAATTCATATTTATAGAATCATTACAGCTTATGGATGTTTCCATGGGAGCAAATCAAAAAAATACATCTGCAACAAAGGCTTTGATTACAAAGCTGTTCTTAGAAGCAAAAAAAAAGTGTGGGACACAATCCATCAAGAGTTCATTCTAGTAGGTGTGAAGCAAAGCAATGAGGCTCTGTTGAGTTGTTTGGATTTCATACAGCCAAGAGAATAAGTAAATGACACAAACTAAGCAAGTGTACAACTGTCTCAGTTTATGCATAGCCTCCAGTAATACATCATGCAAATACCTTATACTGCTACCTTGGAGTGATTAATGTTTGCTATAAAAACTAAACATATAAGATGCCTGTCCTTGCATCTACAACTGTAATATGTGTTGCTTTTATGACCAAATGATGCATTATTATTACATTACAGGGATACCTTGACAAATTATGATCTGTACTACAGTACACTTATGTAAATGTAATGAGGATTTGGAATCCCATAGGTTTATAAGTGTATACTAGGCTAACAACCACTAGGGCCCTTATAAGGCTAAAGTACCCCTTACAAGCAACCCTAATCTGACACACACATTTGATATATATAGATATTGCTGTATAGACTGCTGCTGTCTATCAGAGACATAGAAGCCAGACTAGAAGTAAATTTCCAATTACCCATCTATTGGTCCAAATTGCACTTAGAGAGAGGGAAGAACTCTGCTTCACATGGATGGGAAGCAGGGTACAGAGAATGGGAATTCTCTGAAAAACATCTCTCTCTCACCAACATGTCCTGTTTATATTGCAAACAAAATTTAGGTCTTTTAATCTAGTGGTTCTGATGCTGCTTGTTTTGCGGATATGCAAAAGGTTCGTCAAAACAGGGTCCAGGGATGCCCTGTATGCCAGACAGTGAGCACCCCTCAGAAGTCTGTATAATACCAAGTAAAGAGGCAGGTCATTGGGGTGATCAGTGTAGGACACTGTGTTTACTCACTTTAGTTTTTTTGTAAGGAACCTTTCTGGACATTCCAGTTGCTGGATATGTCCGGTAAGGTACATACCAAAGGGGGTATTATACTCCATGATGGGTCCGATGAACTTCTAGTACAGTGGTATCATTAACTCTCATGAGCTAGATGCCATGCACTTGCTTATAAGCTGAGCAATGTAGAAGGATTTATTTACTATCTTGAACATATGCTGTTTGAAAGCTAGGTTATTATCTACACGAGTTCCCAGAACCATGACTAGTGAATCGAGGTGTTTTCTTGATGATGTAGTTACCTGGGGTGGCAAATTTCCTAAAATGTACTGTAATGCATTTCTTGGTATTGAGTTTTAAGCCATAGCTCTGGCAACAAGCATTTGTCTGTATGAGACATTCCTGAAGGGTGGTCTCATCTTGAGGGGATTCGATAACTGTTCCCAGTTTGCAATCTTCTGCAAACTTGGTCAGCCAAAGGTCTTTGCATTGGCTTTGACATCCGAGAAGTAGATACCAAAGAGGAGTGGGCCCAGCACAGAACCCTGGGGGAAGTCAATATGACCAACCTCTTTGTGGAGGTGGCCTCACTGATTCTAACCTTCTGGGTCCCATCAGTGAGCCAACTGGCTATCCAGCATGTTATAAAGGGGTTTATACCTAATTCCTCACCTAAGTGTCATCTTTAATCATAGCCTTGCCTTAGGCTTCATGCCCACTGAGTGGCACACAGCTACAGTTGTCCCTCTCCACAAGGGGAAGCCACCTTGGATCCTGAGAACTACCACCACATCAGTCTGATGAGCCTGATCTGCAAGGCCATGGAACTTATAAACAAAGACATTGGCAACCTTCAAACACTGGACCCCACCCAGTTTGGGTTCGTGAAGGGCTGATCTTGTCTCCTGAACCTGACTGACTTCTTTGAATCAGTCTTCAGAGAGGTGGACGAGGGTAAGGCAGTCCAAACAGTCTAATTGGACCAAACCAAGGCCTTTGACACCATCCCCCACTCTGGAATCGTAGATAGACTTACTAATCTGGGCATTAATCCCTACATCACTCGATGGGTTGCCAACTGGCTTACTGACAGAACCCACACTGTAAAAGTAGCTGACTCCAAATCCAGCTCCAGACAAGTGACAAGTGGAGTACCTCAGGGTTCAGTCCTGGGACTGCTCTTGTTTGACATCTACTTCTCCGAAGTACAGGCCAACACTAAGGGAATCTGGCTAACAAAGTTCACAGATGACTGCAAACTGGGAGCCATTATTGAATCCCAAAATGATGTGGATACTCTACAAAATGGTCTTACAGAAACAGATGCCTGGTGCTAGAGCCATGGGCTCAAGCTCAATGCCAAGAAATGTATAGTTATCTCCTTTGGAAAAAACATGTACCCATGAATTATTTACCACATAGGTGGCAGTACACTAAACACCGAAAGTGTGATAAGAGACTTAGGGACACAGGTGGACAGTGGTCTCACCTTCGATAACCACATCGCCACAACAGTCAGGAAATCTTCATCACTAAGGGCTTTTCATCCAGAAAAAAGGAGGTCATTGTCCCACTGTACTCATCCCTCATTAGACCCATTATAGAATACAACACCCCGTTTGGTATGTACCTCTCAAGACATCTGCAACAACTGGAAATACCTCACTAAAAGAATCACAGGCCTAAAGCAGATGCCCTATTCTGACCACCTTAAAAAAACTTCAGCTATACTCTGTCGCATATCGGCTACTCAGAGGCAATCTCTGCTTAACATACTAGGCCATGTCAAATCCAGAGCTGTTGGACATGCTACACTTAAAGAAATCCCAATCCCTCAGAG
Source organism: Protopterus annectens (assembly GCF_019279795.1). NCBI lineage: Eukaryota > Metazoa > Chordata > Ceratodontiformes > Protopteridae > Protopterus > Protopterus annectens. The sequence goes on along the minus strand of NC_056747.1, from coordinate 432,377,896 downwards.
CCACATGCTCCAGGGATCTAAACCTTGTCATCACAATAAACAAAACATGCTGGTGGGATAGTTTCCTGACCCAGAGACTCCCCAGACTCTGGAATAGACTGCCCACACATGTCAAGCAGAGCACCTCTTTGGCCCTCTTCAGTTAAGAACTTGATGATTGGATGGGAGAAAGAAAATTCACCAGGGGATAACGTCAGTTACCCTGCTAGACAGGGGTCCAGGGAAGTAAATAGTGTGGGAAGAAATAGCCAGGAAATTGCTATGGCTAGGCTTGTATAGACCCTAGGGCCGATAGCCTAGTACCAACCTATGAACCTATGTTAAAAATGTCTCATTGGGGAATTGTATCAAATGCTTTAGTCAGATCTTGGTAGGCAGTATGCACCATTTTCCATTCATCCACTGCCTCTGTGACCTTTTCAAAGAAGTCCACCCAATTCAGAAAACATGACCTTCCTTTGACATAGCCAAACTGGGATGGATCCAGTCTCTGGAGGTCTGCTATGTTCTTGCTGATAATTTCCATGATAATTATTTTCATTGCTTTGCAAATAAGACTAGTCAGACTAATGGGTCTGTAGTTTTCAGGATCTGTTGAAGGTCCTCCCTTATGAAAGAGGATGACTGTTAAAGTCCTCCACTTATGTGGCACAAAGCCTGCTTTAAGACTATAGTTAAATAATGACTCCAGGTGTCCTAATAAGTCATATTTTAGACTATTCAGAAGGCATCCTGGAATGTTATTGAGGCCCACTGAGGCTGTGTTCCTGGCTTTAGTGAGTGCAACTAGTACATGGTCCTTAGTTATAGCTGGAGGGAGTTACGTTTGAGGGTAATTTTCAGGAGATGGTTGTGGGGGGGGGGGTAAAGCTGAAACTGAATTTGTCCAATAACAGGTTTCCTATATTGCCAGGATCAGTGATTATGGTTCCCTTAACCACCAGTTAATCACATTATGGTGTACTGCTCTTGAGATTTCTAACATAAATGTAGAAAACAAACTCAAAGTTAGCTTTCCTTTACTTAATTAAGCCTCTTAGTTGCCTATTTACTTGGATGAAAGAGTGTCTGTCTTTCTGGGAATTATCCTTCCGGATTTTTGCCGTATGTTTTCCCTTTTGTTGCATATCCTGTTTAATCTGAGATGACACCAGGGTGGGTTGTTTGTAGTAGTAGTCGTGGGCTTATGTCTGGTAGGTACAGCAGCCTCTTTGCAGCCATGGACATGGCTGCACAGAGTTTCTGAGAACAATTCTGCACAGGCTGGTGTGTTTTCTGGGTTTAGAGGGGCACTGAATTTTAACAAACTATCATTTAATAAAAGGTAGTTTGCCTTAGAATGGATCCTGTTACTGACTTTAATGGAACTACAGAGTTGATTTTGATTTTGAAGGAGACAGCTTTATGGTTGAACCTTACTAAGGAGGATGAGACATTGGGGGGGGGGGTTGAAGCGTTCCTCCATATTTGTAGCCATGAGTTCCAGTATGTTATAGCATCTAGTCGGTGTATTCACTATTTGGTCAAGGCTGTTTGTATTTACAAAGTCCAGGAATCTCTGTACCTATAGATTTGAGACTGCATAGGATTCCTAGTCTATAGATGGGTAATTAAAGTCTCCCATGACTAGGGTGTTAGGTTGGATGGTAAATGTCTCCAGTAGGTCAGAGCACTGCAATGCAAGCTTCCTAGGACATGGATGATGACCTATACCTGGCTAGGATATAGGACTGGATTTTGTCTATGGTGATCTCCACGTGGAGGAACTCCAGTCATCATCCTGTCTGACAACCCTAGAGGAATGCTTATTGATGTATATTGGGGTACCTCCTCCTTTAGCCCTTTTCTGTGATGCTACTGGTCTAAAAGTGTGGAAAAGCACTGAAACCTTGCACTGCTGGGGTATTCTTCCCACTTTAAACCATGTCTCCATAACTGCACAGATATCTATATACTCAAGTTTGAGGAGGGCTTGGAGGGAGTGTATGTTTTTTTTTTTATTTAAGCTCCTGGCATTCAGTAGTAACACTTGAGGTTCATTTGAGCTGATCTTGCTATGTCAGTAGGTTTGACAATTTGGCATTGCCTAAAAAAGGCACTATGGGAGTGGATAAAGTTGGAGCCAACATTCAAAAGCCTAGAGAGGACTTACCTTGATGTCATGAAGCATAACAGGGGACTGCGTCACAGAGAAGAACATCTCCTGTCATACTGTACCAGTCCCTATGGTGAATTCAGTAAGTAATTCAATCAAGAGAAATGCTGTGTATAACAATATGTAACTTGTATCTTCAAGGACAGTAACTGGAGTGGTACAGAAAATCAGATAGTTAATCCAGCCAGTCTGGGGTTGAAAACCCTGCTGGGGATTCAACAACAACAGTTGGCTACTATGGTAGTGGGAACAGCTAACACTGTGAGCGATATAAGAGGCATAAAGCTTTAGTTACTAATAATATTGGACTAGCCATGACAGGAGATGTTTCCACTCAGGTAACAAGACTTGCTACTACTATGGGAGAAAGATCACCGGTAGTGTCTCTCAGGCAAATAGGCAAATATCTGTACAATGTAAGGCATAATGACCCTGTCATAGCCTTACATGGAGCCCAGGCGTGGGGACCTATTGCCTAAGAGCAGCACTTATTTAATTAACTTATTTGGCATGGACATAATATTAAAGGATTACATAAGTTGCTCCTCTCCTTCTCCATACAACAGAGGATCAATAGATAAAGTTTTGGAATATACCAATATGTTTCTTGTGATAGCCTAGCGTCTGATTTTCTCCTACTAGGAATTCTAAGGATACATTTTTTCATAAATAACAAGAGGCAGGGGTGGTGTTAAAAGTAGTGCTTAGAGGAGGACACATACTTCCTTCAAGAAGCCAACATTTTGTATTTTACAGACATCTCGAGCAAAAAGCAATGTGGTATTCTAGGGGCCATGGGATGAAAAACAGGAAAACGGGACAGAAGAATGCAGACTGCTTGTTCATTATGGGCTACTTACTGAGTGCAAGGATTACCCACTAAACAGTTTTTCAGAAGTAAAATGCTTAGCAGTTGAAAGTTAGAGTCCCCAAAGCTGTAAAATGACAGCAGCTCTGAATGCAGGACTCAGAATCGGTTATCCAGATGAGAAGTTGTTGGGTATGTTTATTTATTTTCAGAACTGTTTTTATTTTTTCAAGGAAACATCAACTTTGAACCTCTTAATATCTGTCCACTGACACTTTGTCATAAGAAAAGCATTTCTGAGTAGGCAATAGAGAATAAATAATTACACTAAGAGACCAGAAGCACCACATCTTACTATATAAAGCATATTCTGCCATTTAGTAATGGTGCCAGCCATGAGCTAAATCTGTCCCAGAAAGAGGGTCAGGTTTTAAAAAGCAATATACCTGCACTGTAGCCAAGTCTTCCGCTAGTGAAAGGAGACTAAGCCTGGCTCTTCAACAGATGACCAAGTTGAAATTCCTTGAGCATCAGTAGCCCAAAAGGAAACACACACACAAACATAATCACAATTTCTAATTGTGAGTCAGCAATGATTCACTTCTTTTCAGATATTTCTCCCTTCTCCATGTTTATGCTAGTGGGTTCGGTATATATAAGTTTGGGAGGTGTGGGGACCGACCTTGCAAAAAACACAGCTAATTTTTTTGCTCTTTTGTTTTCCAGGGCATTACTTTTTGACATTTGCAAACCTTAGGATTTTGTAAATCAGCATTTCACAGTAGAACCACATAGACTGCTCTTTCTCACCAATGCAACTACATCCTTAGTTAAACACGTTTCACATGTGCAGTTTCACTGCAGTCCAGACCTCAGCCAAATATGAGTACTGTGCTGTTTCCTGGATAACTCTGAAAAACACAATAACAGCACACACAAAACTAACAAAAATGGCCATTACTTAACTGTAATGATACTTAGACCTACTTCCTAACAGCTACAGGTACTGAGTTTGTATAGATATGGAACTTGTATAGAACGGGATTCTACACAGGTAAGTTTACATAGGCATTACACTTGTACACACACACATTTTTTTATTTTACATTTGTTGACCGAGCTAGTCTAACTGGATATATGTCCATTTTCAGTAGAGGCCCAGGGAGAAAAGCTCCGAGGAAGCACAAAAATATAATCACATATACAAAGATTAATTCTATGTTAAACATTGTTAGAAAGAAAAAACAGGAATAATCTCAGAGTTCCAGGGAGATCAGCTCTGAGGAAGCACGAATATAATAACATCTACAAGATTAAATTCATGTTAAACATTGCTAGAAAAAAGACAAGGAATAATCTCAGTGGTCATTTATTCTTAGTCTAGTGCTAAGTTAAAAACACTTAACATAATACAGCTGTAGTTGCAATATAGCATTTAAAGGATAGCAGCTGAGTTAGATAAGTTATTAGTAAGCAGGTTGGCATAATGAAGGACAACAAAAGTATGAGCTGCAATATTCAGAATATGTGTTAACAACAGGTTTAATTAAAGAAGTTTTGAGGAGAAAATAAGAAAAGATCTAGAGAGGAATAAGTTTGTTGTTAGTAAGAAAAGGAACAAGAATCTAGAAAAGAGGAGTGTAGGTAGATCCAAGAAAGAAAGGTAATATATCAGTCAGGTTTAGTACAAGGGCATAACCACTGTGTTCTGAGAAAAAGTTTCAGTTTGTTTTTGAAGAGTGATATTGAGGGAACAGGGGAAAGTTCAGTAGGAAGAAGGTTCCAGGATTTTCCAGCAGTATTACAGAAAAGAGAGTCTCCAGCCCTGTTGTTAGATTTACAAATATTTACCAGCAGTCTTTGTGACGAACGTAAGGTCTTAAGATTGTTGTAGGGGACAATGAGGGTAGATAGTATAGGGGTATCTGTAGGATGGTAAAGGGTTTTGTGGACAATGGTAAGTTGGTGGAATTTAAGCTGATTTTCTAATTCAAGCCATCCTAGTTGCTTTAGGTTAATACAGTTGTGGGTTCTGAAAGGGTTTCCAGTGGCAAATCTGGCTATGCTATTGTAGGCACTTTCCATTTTATTAAGGTTGATTTTAGAGAGGTTAGTGTATATGGGTGAGGCATAGAGGAGAGTAGAAATTAGGTGAGTGTGAGCAATAGTGATTCTTGCTGCAGGAGAGAGAAAGGGTTTGATTCTGTAGAGAGAGCCCAGTTTTCTGTTAACAGATTTTAAGGTATTATTAATATGGGTATCAAAGTTAAGGTTGTTATCTATGGTGATGCCAAGTAGTTTGGTAGTTGAGTCTGGGGATA